>NC_053129.1:17992248-18189748 GCF_010015445.1 Perca fluviatilis
CTTTGCAGTTGTAGAAGATGATGTGTGTCAAGATGCAGGTCAAGATGACAAGTCTGAAAACAATGAAGCAGAAGACGTACATACCATATTGGCTGAACAGACTGTTGCTGAAGAAACAGTTAATGTCTTTTCTGTAGATAACAATGAGGAAAAAAGCAAAACAGAAGATGAAATGACAGATAATGAGAGTGGAGACATAGGCATGGTTGAGGATGAATCCATTGTAGAGGATGCATGCACAGCTGAACTGATGAATGCAGAGGAAGACGATGTCACAGCCACGGCTGAGGAATTGTCAAAGGAACCAGCTGAAGAAGCAGAAACTGAAGATGAGATGGATGTAGAAAGAGAGGTTGCTGTGGATGAGTTGAAGGAAGAGACTGCTGAAGCCACCACCGCTCAAGATGAAAATGCAGGAGAAGAGGATGATGTGGCAGCCACAACTGAAGATGAATCTGACAAAGATGACGCTGTGGAAGAAGGGACAGTGGATGAGGAGGAGATTGCTGCCACAAGTGCAGATGAGTCTGCATATGAGAACGATGCCACAGCTGATGAATCATCAAAAGAACCACTTGAAATACCAACAACTGAAAATGAGATGGCTGTAGAGGAAGAGACTGCTGTCACAGGCAAAGATGAATCAAAGGATGAAATTGCTGAAGATGAAATTGAAACAGAGGAGGCTGCTGTGGCAGCAACAACTGAAAATGAATCTGACAAAGAAGAAGCTGTGGGTGCAGGGACGGTTGACGATGGAGCAAAGACTACTGCCACCAGTGATGATTCAGCTGAAGATGCTAACACAAATGATGATGAGACTGCAGAGGAGAATGATGTCACAGGTGATGGATTGTCAGAGAAACCAGCTGAAACAGCAACAGCTGAAGAGACTGCTACAAGAAATGAAAGAGATGTCTCAAGTGAAGATGAATTAAAGGAACAGACTGGTGAAGATGAAATTGAAGCAGAAGAGACTGCTGAAAATGAATCTGACAATGAGGAAGCTGTGGAGGAAGAGTCAAAGGAAGAGTTTGCAGAAACCACTAAAGCTGAAGAAAATACTGCAGAAGAGTCTGATGTGGCAGCCACGACTGAAGATGATTGTGACGAGGATGAGGCTGCCATGAACGATGAAGAGGAAACTGCAGATAATGATCAAGCAACAATGGCTGAAGATGAAATCGCAGTGGAAAAAGATGATGCCACAAGTGAAGGTGAAGCTGAAGATAACAATGCAGCAGAACAGGCAGATGTTGAAGCTACAAATGATCATGAATCTGACAAAGATGCAGCTGTGGAAGCCACCAGTGCAGATGAGTCTGAGTCACAGGTAAAGGACACAGCTGACAAAGCAACAAGTGAAGATGACATTGCTGAAGAAAAAGAAAATGCCGTCACAAGTGAAGATGAAATGAAAGAAGAAGAAGAAGAAGAAGAAGAAGAAGAAGAAGAAGAAGAAGAAGAAGAAGAAGAAGAAGCTGGTGATGCCACGACAGCTAATGAGGAAAATACAGAAGATGTGGCAGACACAACTGATCATGAATCTGACAAAAATGCAGCGGTGGAAGCCACCAGTGCGGATGAGTCTGAGTCAGATGTAAAGGACACAGCTGACAAAGCAACAAGTGAAGATGAGATTGCTGAAGAAAAAGAAATTGCCAGCACAGGTGAAGATGAAATAAAAAGAAGAAGAAGAAGAAGAAGAAGAAGAAGAAGAAGAAGAAGAAGAAGAAGAAGAAGCTGGTGATGCCACGATAGCTAATGAGGAAAACGCAGCAGACACAACTGAACACGAATCTGACAAGGATGAGGCTGAGGAAGCAGCAATTGAAGATGATGTTGCTATGGAAAAAGAGGCTTTTACCACAGATGAGGATGACACCAAAGAGGAGACTGCTGAGGTAGACACAGCCACAGAAAAAGAAAATTCAGGTGAAGAGGAAATCAGTAAAGCTGATAATGAATCAGAAGAAGAGGAGGTGGGAGAAAATACAGAACTTGTGGAAAAGGATGATAATGTAGAAGCTGAATCTGCAATAGAAGTAAGCTCCAAAGCTGTGACTGAAAATGAATCAGAGGAAGAGAACGATGAATCAGCCACAGATGAAAATGAATCAGTAAACAACGCAACAACAGACGCAAATGAGACCACAGGAGAAGAGGATTCTTCACAAGTTACAAATGACGATGAATCAGGAGAAAAGCATTCAGAAAACAAGCCTGAGAATGAGACTGTCGATGAAAGTGCAGAAGATGAAAATGCAGAAAATGTCACATCATCAGCTGAAGAGCTCCATGACACAAAATCATCTGCAGAAAGCAGTGCCGCTGAAGATTCTGTTGAAGAAGAAGAAAAAGTTGAAGAAGACGATAATGAATCTCACAATAAGGAACTAGAAGAAGGTGAAACAACTGGCGAGGAATCAGAACAGGCTGAAAATGAAAGGCGGACAGGCGCCGCAACAACAGGAGATGAGATTGAAGAACGTGAAACAGGAGAAGAAGAATCGGGAGAGGCTGAAATGGCAGAGAATGAGATTACTGAAAGTGACGCTGACGAAGAATGTGGAGCAGATGGTGTATCGGCAGGAGAGGAGGATGGAGAGGCCCAAACAGGAAGGGAAGAATGCACCGATAACACAGAAGATGAATCTGCAGATAACACACAGCACCTTACAGACGGAGAAGAAAAAGGTGACATGACTGAAGATCACCGAGAAGATGCTATAACCGAGACAAATGATGAAACAGAAGGGCCTGATGATGTGGTGGAGCTGAAGCCAGTTGAGGAGGAAATATCGGAAAACAATGACGAAAACAAACTAATAATGGAAGATGTAGATGATAATGATGAACAAGGAACAAATTTAACCGAATGTGAATGTATTAACATCCCAAATGAAAGCCATGATAATGACGAAGATGTTGAAGCCTCCGAAAGAGAGGAGGAAACTGAGACAGCCAATGAAGGAAACCAGGGAGATTCAGCTGACGGAGAAGATGAAGCAGAAGAGTATTCAGACGAACCGGAGGAAGAAACTGATTATGAAGAGAAAGATTTTGTTCCAAGCAAAACAGATCAAGATCAAGAGGCAGCTAAAAGAGCAGCTGCGAAAACGACATTAATCCCACTTGATACTTTGATCCAAGTGAATGCAGAATCTGAGGATGGCGCTTATGCTGATGTTGAAGATTCTGAAACTGACACAAACAGCCAAGAAGAAGTTACAAGCCTTGAGGTAAAGGCATTGAAAAATATTTCATCCTAAGTTAACTGGGACTCTGCAAAGGCTTCGGGGACCTGAGTGAGAGTCTGAGGTCATTTTAAGTCATAAAGTCGGGTCTTCTAGAGGAGATCTAACAATAACTGTAAAGTAAATTGATCTTAATTATTCTAATTTCTATCTTGATTTTAAGAACTTGATAAACAAGCACTAAAGAAACACAAGCACTTTGTTCTGGCATTTTGAAATGCCAAGACTGAACACATGTACAGCTGCTGCAATCATGCAGTTGTGTGAAAAAGCAATCATAAAAACTTGAATGTATATATATGTATAGTGTATATGTAGGAGGTTTTAATGCAAAACTAAATGAGACTATTTGAATGCATTATGAGTGTGGTACATATAACCTACTGCAACTCTGAGCCTCAGACAGACCCATGGCACTGATATGCTTTATGGTAGTTGATAGAAACTATAACTGTTAAATTAATTACATAAAAATGTCATACATGTACAAATACTGTAGGTTTGTTTCTTCAAATTACTGCAGTATATTTAAACCATTTTTGCTGCTCAACATTTACAGTATTTGCATATTAAGCAAGTCTCTGAATGTATTTCATCTAATCAAAAGTAATCTTTGAAGATTTAAAAATAATAATATTCAATTTGATTGTTTAACTTACTATATGTGCAGATACAGTACTGTGCACGGCAGTATTTTAGTGCTGGTTTTAAATAGCTAAACTGGATGATGATTAACATCAGTGTAAGCATCTTCACTATCAGGTAACCACGTTATAGCTTTATTTGACTTCTGTATACAAGAAGTAGCAAAAGTCATGGCAAGGTTTTATGTATCATGACAGGCTCTCCTATTGCTCTGTATTTTAGACAATTCAGTGACAAAACAGTGTTTATCAGTAAGACAATAAACTATTCTCTGTGGTACAGAGGTAATTACCTCTGCTGAATGTACTGTACTTATTGTATCTGAAATAAAAAGTACTTTAAAGTAATTTCTTTTATTCTTTTTTAAGAAAATTAAAATTCTAAAAACAAAAATCAACAGGTGACATTGACATGTCACGTCATAAACCGAGGCTTCATACCTCTTTGAGTTAAAGTGTGAAAGAAAAGAAAAATTATATTTTACAAATCACTTATCTGCAACATGATACTGTGCCACTATGCATGTAACATTACTGGGGGAAAATATGTATGTATTGCATTCATACACAGAGTAAATAAGTTAGTCACGGTTTCAGTATTTTAAAAGATCATATTGAACACTACTTTAAATAACACTCAGTCCATTATGGCGAGTGATAAAAAGAATCCCAACCCCATCAAAATCATAATTAGTGAAAATGTTATGCTTACTTAACAGCGCATGTGTGCCACAGGGGGGTTATAAGATACTTGAAAACATAATATGTATGCCACACACAAGTATAATGAATGAGTGCGTGAGACTCTATTGAGAATTCATTCACTCTCCTTCTACTGTGAGTGCTATTAGATAGAGCTGATGGATGTGCCACTTCCATTTGCAGTCTCTTGTGGTCATGTGACATACATAATTGGTGTCACTCTGATTGACTACATAGCACTACAGTGAGGGCCAGGCCACTCCTCTCAAGCTTTTGTATGGACACAGGAACTTGTCATGCAGCCTCTGAAGTCCTTTTATGGCATGTACTACCTGCATGCAGCAGCACTCTTGGGAAGTATGCTTATTTCCTGCCACACCAGTCTTTAATGGAAAAAAAATCAATAGGGTTGTATTAAGCTTAGCTTGGCACAAACCGTGAAGGGTAAATGTCTAACAAAATTAAGGCTCACGAAACTCCAAAACTCCTCCTGTTAGGAAACACGATACCCATCAATACATCTAAGAATCACCTTGTCAGGAAAGAGACTATTAAGGAGCCACTGCTTTTCAACAAAGTTTTCAAACCATGTAAACTCATTGTTTAGTTTTAAGGGCCAACAATTTACTATATGGTTGAATATTACCTGTCTCATCAATATATTCCAAGCAAGGGCAGGCAGCTGCAGGGGCGGGGCTAGAAAGGGGGCACGGGATGGCATCCGCGCCCCCTGAAATATGATTGCCCACCCTGGTGCCCCCCGAATCCATTGGGCTAGAGTGCTGTCAATCTGACAATTGCGATTTCCATTGGATCAGAGTACTGTCACTTGGCTGCCTGTTCTGCCAATCTTCCCAGCCCTTGTCACATGACCAATTCATGTTTCCATGACGACTATCCAAAGATACCATCTTGATACCATGGAACCAGCACTGGACTTGTTTTTGAAACAAGTGGCAGACTGAGCCTATAGAAAATGTGTATTGTATTCGGATATACAATTTGTTTAAAATGAAAACAAGTGAAATTAATTATGAATGTGATGTCTTTTATTTAGCAAAATTGCATTGGGTAGTTACAGTTACAGGCTCAAGATGCTGGATGACCACATTCATGTGAAAGTAGTGATTGTCGGTTGTGAGTGTAATGTGACATTGTGATAAACAGCACTCAGTAAGACCTGTTTTAAAAGTAAATGGTGAAAAAGCCAAGCAGTTTCTTAATGAAATACAAGTATACTATTCCTCTAATCAATATTTATCATTACCTCTTTCTTATAATAATGCTGCTCTAATGTTGACTTGATGAATTCAATCCTCAAATCTGGAAAAGCAGAGTTTTTTTTGAGGAAACACCTGCTCGCTGGCACAGATATATTTCCACGGTAAACACTGGAAGAGTGAGGAACGTCATCCGGAGCACAATAATAAGGGGCTTTCCCGTAGCCATGTTTACTTCAGAGCAATTTGCCTCTTGAACAGCTGCACAGACTTGCTCCCAAATGCAGATGTGTCATTTCAACAAAGAGTGTGACAGGTACTGGGGAAAATTGAGTTTTGCTACTTAAAGGAATACTTTACCCTCAAAATGACCATTTGTATATCAATTACTCAGCGAGTGTTGCCTTGAATTTGTGAAGAAAACAATATTGTTGCATGCCACCACAGTTGATCTAAACATGTCTTAATGTCTGTTAAATCATTGATATAAAAGGGGACAGCCTTTGACAACAGCGAATCATCAAACTCTGCCACAACTTGTACATTCCAACTCGCTTTATACAGTCGCATGCTCAGTACTTCTCAAACACTTAACACGCTAAAACCGTACTATTTTACATCACTTCCACTACTAGCCTAAGAGGCTTGCGCAGGCGCACTGCTCGTCCTTGCGAGTACAGAGGAGTAGTGTGCCTGCACAAGAGGGAGATTGTTTATGCAGAAGTGATGTAAATATTAAGGTTTTAGTGAAATGCATGTGTTTGGTAATGCATGCAACAAACTTTTATTTCTCTGGTTTTTGATTCTCTATCCGCCATGGAGAGACTTTCTTTTTTCTCAAATTCCAGGCAACACTTGCTGAGTAATCGATATACAACTGGTTTTTTGAGTTTTCTTTATAATATCATAGTAACGTACCATATTAAAGTTTACACTAAAATAAGAAAATGAAATCAGTATGTATACATGCACTAAAATGCCTTTACATTACAGTAAACCCCTCAAGTGAGCTTGATATCTGCTGAATAACGGAGGAAAAGCAATAGGAAAGGTGAAGCTCTCCCAAAACTCATACAGCAGAAGTGCCTGTTGAATGCATGGGGGAGTTCAATTGTTCCTTGTTTATTGACAATCACTTTGTCTTTTTAAGGCAAATGCAGGAGCGAGACCTTCTCTCACTCTATGTGTGACAGAGGATAGAAATGGTTCCCACACAGACAGGAAGTCAAAGAGGGGCCTCTTGTGATGTGGAGGGGGATCAAAAGTGAGGAAAGTGTGTCCCTGTGTGTTGATTTGTGTTGATTTGGGTGTTGATGTGTGTGTGTTGATGTGTGTGTGTGTGTGTGTGTGTGTTTGTGCGTGTGCATGCGTGTGTGCGTGTCTAAATCAAAGCTCTGATAAACACTGACTGAGCACTTACTGTGCAGCTTCTAGTAAATATTCAATTTATAATAGTTTTATATAATGAATGTCCAGTTTAACCCCACACTCTCGAACACATAAATCTAAAACATGCACATCAGCACATATTTTCAGTCACATGCAGTGTAAACTCACATTGATGACGGGAATTGAAATGCTCATTGGCAGCATGTATGCTTTTGGCCAGGACCACGTTAGTAAAAGAGACCCACGCTCCCTTTCTTTCCCACCGTTGTTCAGGTTATCCTGTGGGGCCACTTATGACCCTTCTGCAGGCAGGATGCAATGTCTGGGGACTCCAACAGGGCTGTACACAAGCATCCGCCAAGCCCTGGGAAGAAAACAAGGGCTGATGGAAAACCAGGAGAAGGGAGCATAAAGAGAAACAGCAGTTAGCAACCAGGACGCACTCAATGACACTCACCATGCACCTGCAGCCAGTGTGTGTATATATGTGTGTATGTGTGTGCGGTGAAGTGAGGTTGTTCCTTTAGAGAACTACAGCAAAGCACAGTCCCCACACACAGCACAGGTGGTCCAAACAAAAACCTGTGAAGTGTTGCCCGGAGAGTAATATCCCCACGTTGCGTGTTGTATAAAGTCCCCCATAGGAAACAAACACTTCCGGTGCTGTAAGATTTATTGTTCCCAGCACTTATAGGTTACAACAAATTCTGAATGATATCTTCCTCACAAGGTTCTTTGATTCATCCTTAACAACATTTGATAGTCATTTAGCATGCACACCAGAAACAAAAGGGTCATAATTACTGCTAGATAACTCAAGGACATATTGTTTTGTGTTGATTGTTTCCATCACTGAAGAAGAGGGGTGAATTCCCTCTTCAGTGCATTGTGTGGTGAGAATAGGAAAGATCTGGTTAACTGTGCTGTATGGTGTGAAAACCCAAAGCATTGTTATACTTTGATAGATTGACCGCACATCAGCAGCTTGCGTCACCCCCACCACCACCCCACCCCCTCCCAATGCCACAGACTTTGCATCTGTATTCACATCCGCACTGGACAAGCATTACACAAAACAAATCCACAAAGTTCAACACTCTATTGAATCATTTCTATGTACATGTAGGAGTTTGTGTAAGGGTTATCTATTCATAGAAATGGCATACATTTAGGGAAAAGTGTCTTTAAATAGACCTATTGTAGGAGAGTCAGGGTTTAAAACATGACTTTCTACCCCCTCTAGTGTCAACAGTGGGGAACATTAACAAGCAGACCTCAGCCACGGACTGTTTTATGTGTGAATGCAGAATCGGTACATAGACTTTGAATACATTTTACAATTATAATCCAAAGTAGTGTTTATTGCTGATTTATTTGCACAGAAAAAACTAAAAAAACTAAAATCAAGTCATTTGTGTACCAGAGCTTATAAAAGTCCTCCTCAAAAAGCACTAAAAGTAGGGTGGGTGGATCTACAGTATACTGATACTAAGTATTGATACTAAAACCGGAAAGGATCTGTCTTGAACACTCTTTAAAGTGCAAACACCTTTTTCCTCTGCTGCTGTTGAGTTATTTACCATTAAAAACGGTCTTGTGTTTTAAAATGCATTTAACTAAGAAAAAAAAGTAAAAAGAAATACTCCATGCTTCCCAATTTATTTGGGGGTAATAAAAAAGAACGTATGCTGAAGTAGTCTATAAATTATGCCTTCACCTTATAATAGCTGTCCTACATGACAGTACATAAGTTGCTCTAAATGTTAAAAGTATCAGTATCTTTATCGATTTTAGTGATTCTAGTCTCTTACTTTGGATCAAAACAGTTATATATAACTGCAATATACAATCCTATTTATATTATGTTCCAATTTCTGGTCAGAAGGCCAAAGGTAAAAGGCGGGTTGTAATGATTAAGAAAGGAACAAAAAAAAGAACTTTAAACTGTTTAAGTAGAAAAATGTATACTTTGAAGATCTAGAACAATATGAAGAATTAACACTGCAATAATACTGCTGCACCATTAAAAGATTGTGCCAAAACTGTATGAGTTTATAATCAATACTTTTTTAACTTCAATTTTACCTTTAACCTTGCACCGGTATATGAGAATAATATGTCCATTCTTCCCATGAACCATGTTTGTGGATTCTCCAATAATGTTTCTGAATTGGAGGGTTTCAAGACCAGCTCACCCCTCCATCTTGTGGCAAGAATGTGTACTGCTTTACTAAAGTACTGTACACATGCATTGCAGTTTCCTAAACTGCACAGATGAATTGTAGAGATAAACAACACAGCAGCTTAAACCACTAGAGGAACTGAGAAATATATCATGGAAACTATGCTTTCTTTTATTTATAATACCCAGCACTCAACCACACCTATGTATTACTCAATACTAACCACCCATGTAGACACATAGAGCACAAGCCCTTTTCCACTCCAGATCTCATTTAAAATATATATACTAGTTACATATTACACATTTTGAAATTCAACCGTTCGTATTAATTACTAAACTTCCTTCTCTTTGTAATTTGACCTTGGTTGTGCTGTGAGTCTGAAGACTAAAGATGAACTGTATTCATCCACTTCGTTCATTAACCAGTTTTACCAGAATTTTTGATTAAAGTGAACCAATTGAAATTTAATCAGCAGGTGAGGTGATCTTAGTACTGGTTTGTTAGATGATCTGCAGAGGCAAGGAAGGGAATTATGGGACAAAAATAAATAGACAAACTGCTATCTATTTACGGTAAACTCAAAGCATTTCCCCAGGGGAGGCCCTGGTCTTCACTGTGAGAGAGAGAAACAGAAAAGAAAAGAGGAGAGAGAGCAAAAGAGAGAGAGAGACTCTCAGAAACAAAACGAGCCAGTGAGAGTGACACAGTGACGTACAGTTGGTTTTCAATAAGGAAATTGAAGACATATTGCATCTGGAGTACTTTTGAAGACACAAGCCGGGGGACAAGTTCAAGGTATTTATCTGCTTATCACACTGCAGACTGCTAACAGAAGTGCACGTTATATTATGATGGTAAAATGAACAATCATACCAAATAGTGTAAAATGTACAAGTAAAAAGAATGAATTTAATAAACTGTTCTAATGACAAATGAACACTAATAGTTTTACTGGTAGGCCGTAACAATGACAATCATAAGAGAACATTTACAGTAATTATATGGAGACAAAAAATGTACGTTAAAAAATGTAATGTATGTTAACATAGTCTTAATCACACAAGCGGTTACAAACTATCATGACATTATATGTGAAAATACATTTAGGCTAGACAAAGAAAAACACAATGCCTAGTGTGTGTGGAAAATGTGTGCTGGAAGTATCCATAAGGTACAGAAAGGTTGCAAAGATCAGTGAATATAAAGATAATTGTCCTTTAATTTATCACATGAAAACAGATTTATACTTAAGCTAATAAAGTTACATTTAAATATCAATAAAGGTTATAGAAAGTTCCACTTATTGGATATTTTGCAGGCGATAAAAGCTCCACGATTGTCACCATGACAGTTGTTTTCTGAAAGTAAGTTTTATACATGAATTCATGGCAACATTAAAGCATATTTTGGCAAAATTCATGTTACAGCGCTGACACAAATATGCTGACATCAAAAGCCATTTAATGAACAGCAAGCCAAATAATGTGTGACTGCAAGTCCAAGCTCCTACACTCTGAGGTTTTGGTTGTATATAGCACATATTGTTACTGTATGTGTAAGTGTTGCTATTTAAACTTGCTAATTTGCATGTACAAACTTTCATTTCTATGATAAACATGAATTCATTCAGGTTATTTAACTATTAGTATTATTTTTTTTAATTCATCATCTATCTAAAAGTTTTAATATGCACATCAGATAAAACCGTGTCCTCGAAAAGATTTAGAAACAGCTGTAATAATTGCGCCTTAAATAATGCTTTCACATTGACGCAAATAGTTTACTGTAAATGTTTGCATCTGCTTCTTATTTGCTAATTTAAGCTCTTTATTCTTCTCTATTTTTAACTCTGACATGACAATACAGCTGTGTCATAAACTGTACATGCAAATGCTACTACTGTATATGAAGACTACTTCCTCTTATAAGAAGCAATTTGCTTTAGGCGCAATTGTAACCAAGATATAAAACTAAATAGAGTCTCTCCACTGATGATTTAGCTAGTTTTTGAGTGACTTTAATTCCTTTTTCAGCAGTGGGTATGAACTCACAGACCAGGCCCTACAGTGGGAGGAGAGGAGAGTGAAAACAGCTTCAGTAAAGCTCATCTTCTTTATCAGGTGAGAGCACAGAAATGAACATGTTGTAACTATCTCTCTGAGCAGGAACTGGTGGCATTTGATCATGTAAAATGAACTGCACGGCATTATGCAGCATTGTATTGTACTATTACATTGAGTAAATCTTGTTAGTAGAATACAGTATAACTGAAGGGTGTATACATGCAGGATGGGCTGCAGTTGCAGTGGCCAGAAACAAGTAAAAGATGACAAGTACAAAGGAAAACACAACTCTCAGGGCTTCAGCTCGTCAAATCACATAGTAAGTAGACCACTCAAAGGAAAAAAGCTTTATTTTCTTGAACTAAGTACAAAGTATAGTAATTATTTCAAATTATTTGCTAGTGTTTTTCACTGACCTACTACACATTTTGAATATTAAGAAAATATATGTTTGTGTTCTTTAGGCACGAAGTGGAAACACCGATTTGGATAACGGTAATCACTGAACACAACGCATATAAGTGTTAACGCAGTCAACCGCTGCTGTGCAGAGAGACTTCAGTAGCCGTGAGAGGAGGCTACATTTAGCGATTGAAATCTTGTTTGTGTTTCCTCTGGTCTCTTCTGGAGAAACGATGAGATTGGTAACGAAAGAAAGTCGATTTCGTGTCACAGAATCATACAATGTAAAAACTATGCTGTAGGGGAGAGCGGGGTGGAATTGAGCCAGTTTTTGCTCAAGGCATCTTTAAAATGAGAGCATGAAAGTAATGTCTCCAACTAAAATACATATATTTTTCAGGATATAGTATAACCTAGTAGTATATAGTATAACCTGCTTTTTCCTCTCTGATCCAGCTTGCATGATGGTTTTTGTTCTAAATTCAAATGTCACATCATTTCAGTGATAGAATGTAAGAATGCAATGTAGAATTACGGTAAAATAATCCTTTAATAATAATCATTATAACACTTTATTTAAAAAACTACTAAAGTGCAGCCACAATTTAGAAAATAACATACATTTAACATTCTAATTCGTACTGTAACAGCATACTTTTTTCAGTGTAAAATATTGAGAAATTGCTGACATTTTGCTAAAGCTAGCTCTGACTAATGTTACACCAGAGACGGTTTAAAAAGAGCATCTTTGGTTACACCAAGGTTACACTGTCCGCTAGAAGACAAAACTGGAAATCAATTCTTCTTCACCACTTTAAAAACAGCAGTATGGTGTCAGCACAGCAAAACTTGCTGTGTAGGCTACAGTGTTTGAGCGGCAAAGAAGAATTGATTACCGGTTTGGTCTGCTAGCAGAGAGTGTATACCGTTAGTTAGAGCTAACTTAAGCAAATGTCCGTTTAATCCGAGTGACACTACTTTAAAGTAGATTTCAGTAGTAGGCAGTATCGGAGGCATTTCCGATAGCTCTAGGTTAGAGCTAACGTCATGCCTTAAGTTGTAACTTCCTAAAGCACTGACACGTGTGAGATTTTTCCAAACCTGTTTGTAATTGTTAAGACACATGAATAATGACCCCTTGAACATAAAAAATCACTTTGAATGGAACATTTTTTTTTTTATTATACCTTATTCTATGGACCTAGACTGGGTAAACCCAGCCCGATCTGCCAGCGATTTGATTTCGCCCTGCAGCTTAGGTTGGAAACCTGTACGTGTATCTATCCTGCTTCTGTTACAAATCTGCGGGAGCCAATCACAAACTGGCTTATCCACCTGGCACGCTATATAAAAGATTGAGCTTGGTCTGCTGATAGCCAGACTACTATAGACTTCTATTCCTCAAATTCCTTCCTAAAATAAGTAAAATGGATGACTCCTGAAAAATGTATGGTCACCTGACCAATTTTGTCTATGGTTGCCTAGAAACAAGGGTGACTTAACTTACCCACAGGCTCAAACCACCCCGCTCCCCCCTACTTTTGCTTGCGCTATACTTCCACTATATTAACTTTTATGTCCAAAGCAGTCAAACAAAAATACAACAAATAGTTCACATTTGCAATAAATAAAGAAAAAACACTATTTTTATTAGAAGATCACTTTCTTCGAAATAAGTTTTCTTTACTTGTCTTTAGATGATGTTGTGTTTGTGGCACAACATGACTTCAAAGCAGCCAACGACAGAGATCTACCTTTCAAAAAGGGAGACAAACTTCACGTTTTACAGGAGTAAGTAGCCTCGTCCTATACAGCATGTATCCAGCAGTAGTGAAACAAATGACTTCTAACCTGAGGACATGAAAAATGATCTGACATGTTTGTTTGTAGAAACGGAGAATGGTGGGTGGCTAAATTGTTGGCGACTGGACAGGAGGGCTTTATACCATGTAACTATGTAGTCAGAGCAGATACACTGGACATTGAAAAGTAAGAGACAAGTTCATACACTGCGTGGCAGATCAAATGTTATAAACCATTAAACACATATGTATGTATGTTATTAATTAGTTATATAAAGTGAGTATTGTGGTTCTCTCTTGTGCAGATGGTTTTTCAGGGACATGAGTAGGAGAGAGACTGAACGACTGCTTTTAGCCCCCGGAAATAAACCGGGTGCCTTTCTAGTTCGAGAGAGTGAGACCTCTAAAGGTGACTGCTATAATTTTTTTTTGTGATCATGCCACATATCTGAATTTGTTCAAGTATTAAACTCTACATGTAACTGTACGATCTATTTGTTTTCCCCTCAGGGTCCTTCTCACTGTCAGTCAGAGATTGTGTACCAGAACATGGAGATGTGGTAAAACACTACAAGATCCGCTGTCTGGACAAAGGTGGCTACTACATCTCCCCCTCCAACGCGTTCCCATCCCTACAGGAACTGGTCAAATACTACACCCGTAAGTAATGAAACGGAACGCATTTTATCAATTTACAAAACTTTGATCAAATTCTGCTTCATTTTGAAAAGTAGGTCTGCAAATATGTTTTGAAATGGTTCCTAATCAGTAAATAAAAAACATACATCATGTGTTGATATGCATTCAGATTTGATTCACTGCTGTGAAGTTTAAGACATCTGCACTGACTTTGAATTGAATGAGGAAGTTAGACCCTTGTGAAGGGTTGCGCATTTCCTGTGTAAGAGATGTGATAGTCATTCCACTCCTGTGACTAAACCACAAGATAGGAAGGCCAAACCTCTAGAATGGCTGCCAATGCACAGCAACGTATAAGAAAAAGAAGTACTGACAAACAAGCGTTTAAGATTATTCAAGGAAACAAGAGCTCATCAGACTGTTTCAGTAACTAAATTTAGCACAACAGCAAAGAAAAAATTAAATATTGTTTATTACATCTGCAAGTTTCATCTTTGGGTTCAGGTACAGCAGACGGGTTGTGTCAGCGGCTGTATGCCCCCTGTAAGGCTAAGGCACCCGAGCAGCAGTGGGCACAAGACGAATGGGAGATTCCCAGAGACACCCTGAAAATGGTGAAGAAGCTGGGGGCCGGGCAGTTTGGAGAAGTGTGGATGGGTGAGAGAAAGCTTACAATTCATCCTGGGAACATTTTATAAGTCAAGGCGGTAGAGTACAGTGAGGTAAGCGCCCCTTTTTAATTCCCACTGCAGGTTATTATAAGAACACCCAGAAGGTTGCTATTAAGACCCTAAAGGAGGGAACGATGGAGCCTGAGGCCTTCCTGCAAGAGGCCAACCTGATGAAGCAGCTGCAGCATGAACGACTGGTGCGCCTCCATGCTGTGGTCACTATTGAGCCCATTCTTATTGTCACTGAATTCATGATCAATGGTAAGACAACGAATAAGAGAGGAGATCTGTGATGATTGGGCTACAATACATTACTGATTAATCTGGCAATTATTTTCTTAATTTATTGTTTGGTCTAAAAATTGTCTACTTCTTTTAATGTCGGAAGTGACATCTTCAAATGTCTCATTTTGTCAACAAAAAAAAAAAAAAAAAAAAAAAAAAAAAAAAAAAAAAAAAAAAAAAAAAAAAAAAAAAAAAAAAAAAAAAAAAAAAAAAAAAAAAAAAAAAAAAAAAAATTAAAAAAAAAAAAAAAAAAAAAAAAAAAAAAAAAAAAAAAAAAAAAAAAAAAAATAATAATTTTTTTTAAAAAAAAAAAAAAAAATAAATAAAAAAAAAAAAAAAAAAAAAAAAAAAAAAAAAAAAAAAAAAAAAAAAAAAAAAAAAAAAAAAAAAAAAAAAAAAAAAAAAAAAAAAAAAAAAAAAAAAAAAAAAAAACCCACAAAAAAAAAAAAAAATTAATTTTTTTTTTTTATAATATTATTTTTTTTTTTTTTTTATTAATTTTTTAATAATTTTTTTTTTAAAAAAAAAAAAATTAATTAAAAACTATAGACTTAATAATAACCTGAGAGCTCCATCAACTAAAATATAACACCAAATGTTTTCACAAATATATTTGTTGCGCGGTTGTTGTATTGAATTGTATTGAGCAGGTGTTTGCGTTCATGTACTGTATATAAAAGCAATAGTTGTACCCTTATCACTTAGTATCATGCAACACTAAAATGGCAACAGCATCATGAACATTTGGTTGCTTCCAGTAAAAGACACCACAATATGACTGTTTACCCTGTTTAATTGTGAGAAGTTTCTACGAAACAGCAATTTGTTTTTGAATCATTGTAATTATTATCTTTCATTTGTTATGACGATGGAGTTATCCTTCTCCTTTTCTCATTTGCAGGGTGTCTTCTGGACTATCTGAAGTCAGACAAAGGGAAAGAGCTAAAGCTACATAAGCTGATAGACATGTCAGCGCAGGTTGGAAACCTTTAATTGTAACTGCACAATGATCTCTGTGATCATGATCTATGTGAATGTGCAGAGTTATATCTTGTATGTGACCTTTTCATCACATTGCTAACCCCCACCTCTCAAAGATCTAATTAAAGCTTTTTCTCAGAAATTTTGAGAAGTACAGACATTTATTTTCCACTGTGCTTCCCATTTCTTATAATGCTACTTTTGTTTACCATACTATAACATTCACAGATGCTTTGCCTTTTCTGACAAAAACACTAGGCTTCTCAACGACCTCAAAGTCTATTTATACACACAAGCTGCTCTGTGTCACGTCTAGTATATGTGCTTTGACACCAGCTATGATGGGTATACACGTCGAAACTGTTACCAGTAGCTGTGTAGTTTCTGTGGTGGGTTTTTGGCTCGCCTGGCTTGAAAGCCTCACCCTACGTCAATTATTAACATCCGGACAGGAAACCATGTTATTTTTCCATTTACAGTGAGCTCCCTCAGAACTCTTTTGCCCCTCCAAAAAAGCATTTTGACTTCCTGAGAGTTGGCACATCCTGTTAAACCCACTTTGCTGCTATTATCATACACGCAAACACAAGTATTCACACATAGGCCTACATGTACCTGCACGATTGCATGTGCTCAACTGAGACTACTGTAAAAACTGACCAGACGAACCAGACACGTGCAGTACGTCTACAAAATCTCCATTTATTCTATGGGTTCATTGTGCTGTGAAACATACCTTTCAACTGCAATCAACTGTCCTATTTCTTGAGACAAATGAATGCTTCATTTTCTGACTCTGCATTTAAACTGATAATTCTCTTAGGAAGGGTTTTGCAATATGCCTGTCTTTCTCTCTATACCACAGATAGCTGAAGGCATGGCATACATTGAGAAGAAGAACTACATCCACCGAGATGTGCGTGCAGCCAACATTTTGGTCAGCGACAGCCTGCACTGCAAGATAGCAGATTTTGGCCTGGCCAGGATCATCGAGTCAGAATACACAGCTCAAGAAGGTGTAGTATGTGCAGTGTTTTCCCACATTGGACAATAAATGCATCCAGGGCCGTAGCCAAGATTTTTAGAAACACTAAGGTCATAAGTTCAAGTCAACCAATGCACCCCCCCCACCCTACCCTACCCTATTAACTAGACACCAAAAAGGTTTCTACATTTCCTTTTAATTATTTGTATTTTTTATATTGTATCTTGAGTTGACTATTCATTTTATTTTTCTGTAAGGTTTACAGCAACATGAAGGTTTAAATTACATAACATTCATTTGGCAGACGTTTAAATTAGTGTATTCAAACTGAAATGTAACAAGAAATGTATGCAGGAAGTACAACACACGCTTTGTCGCAAGTGCCTTTTTTTCTTTTAAGATGGAAGAGCTAGTGTGGCATTCAGAACTGTAATGCTGTTTTTTCCTCATTTCTCTGAAAATACTACAATTAACCCAAACACCCAACATGTGTAATTTGTCATTGTAGAATGTTAAGTCTCCCCATGTTGCTAAAACCCCCAAGTTCCCGGAAGAAATACATCAGTGTCCTCAATGGTGGCTGTGACCCTGAATGCATCATTCAAATCCTTAAATTAGATGCACATTATCTCAACTAATTTGCTGATAACATGCTATGGTTATGCGATCATCTGTCCTATGCTATAGTGTAGAGGCCCAGCAGTGGGCGATGGGTGGATCACAGTAAATGTAATTTTGCATTGTGATAGCAATATAATTTGTGATGTGGTAAATATTTGAGAAATTCAATTGAGAAATCTTTTTTAGGCATAATGCTGATGGAATGTTCATTTTTGACTAATCCAGTGATTTAAATACTACCATTTGAAGTCACTGTTCCATTATTAATGTGACTATTATCGCCACTGTTCATCGCATCCCCAACCGGCACCGTCAGACACCGCCTACCAAGAGCCTGGGTCTGTCTGAGGTTTCTTCCCAAGAGGGAGTTTTTCCTCGCCACTATCGCACTGGTCGCACTGCTTGAATTGAATTGAATTGAATTAAATACCAAACAAATGTATCACACTGATGCAAAAATACCCTCAATATAATATTTGCAATCATTGCCAGAAAAGGACAAATAAAAGCAAAGATATTAAAGAGACTGCCACCTCTGTATAAATGCTACAGTTATATCTCTAACGGTAATCTCATCTCAGGGTACATGTCGTCATATCGCCCCACATTAAAGGGGAAAAAACACATGTTGAAACACCTACATATTCTACATACAGTTATCAGCCAGTAATACAATTTCCCCACTTTTTTTCACCCTCTCTCTGAAAACTAGGCGCTAAATTTCCCATCAAATGGACGGCTCCAGAGGCCATCAATTATGGCACATTCAGCATCAAATCGGATGTGTGGTCCTTTGGGATCCTCCTCACAGAGATAATCACCTATGGTAGAATACCATACCCAGGTACGAAAGTGAGAAATGCATTTTAAAAAAGAGAGAGAAATATTTACTAATGTACAAATTACTTTTTATGATATTGTTCAGAATGCAAATGTTGCATTGTTACTTTGTAGCTAAGTAAATTGCACAATATGATGACTAAAATATATTAAAAGCTCACACTGCCTGCATTTTCTTTTTCTTAATCAGGGATGACCAACCCAGAGGTGATCAGGTGCCTGGACAAGTTGTACAGGATGCCGTGTCCGGACGGCTGTCCCACGGAACTCTATGACATTATGAGTATGTGCTGGAAGCAGAGGCCTGAGGACCGGCCGACTTTTGAATTTCTGCAAAACACTCTCAACGACTTCTTTATCGCCACAGAGGGACAATATGAGATGCAGCCGTGATTAAAGAAAATGTTTCCTGTTGATAAGCAGAAGACAGCAAGATGTCCTAAAGAGAGAAATGAGACTTGAATGGATAGAGGATGAGGACCAACTAGACATCTTTTTTTTTATTTTAACTGATACAATCTTTTTTTTTTTAAACATTTCAAATGGACACATTTCTTTTACACCTACCTTCTAAGTGAATGTAAAAGCTAGTCATGGCTTCTTCTGTCTCTAGCAGCTAAGAGTGTCTGAAACATGTTAAAGTCAGAAAAGAAAGGAAATGTTTTATTATATCGACTGTACTTCTGCTTTTGATGGCTTCCATTCTTGCCATGGAGTATAAGGAGACATTATTAGGACTGATATATGATGGTTAAAAGAAGGAATATGGAAATACAAATACAGTACATGATGTATTAAAGGCCTTTGGAGCCGAGGAAGTTGGCACAGGTAAACTTACAGATGAAACATTTGCATGGTGCAGATACGAGCAGCCTGAGATTACATGCACAATACTTTGCACTTTTTTTAATTTTATTCCTTAAGTTGTTCATACATAAAAAAGAAAGGGGCTTTCTAAAGATAATTAATACTTGGATACATGTTTTTGTAAATAAAAATATTTACATTATTTAGAACGTTTGGTTTGTTCTTGTATTTTCTTTGACTTGGTTTATTTAAAGTGCCATAAAACATTCTCCACAGGTATTTTAAATCAAGTTTATAGTGGCTACAATCACTTTTTACTGACTGACCTACTCTATCATGCACTGAGTATGCTTAACATAAAACTTTAAAGGAGAGAAATGTTTAAAGGTTTTTATTTTTTTAAATGTCACATTTAAAAGACGATGGCACTCGGAACAAGGCTTTGCATAAAAGGATTTCCAATATAAACATAATAATCACACATAAACATTAAGTTATAAAGTCTGGAATTTTAATTTGAGTTTGAATCATGTTAAAACATTGGTGCATGGAGGAGAATGCAACAGTGATGAGTGATAACAACTCAAAGGTAAAACACTAACTTTATGACATGTGTGAGAGACTAGAGTTGCCTACAGGAAGCCTTTAAAAGTAACTGACTCTCCTAAATTACCGCAGTTATGATCCTCTAGCTAAACCATCCCTTGGGGGCCCAGACAGTATCTTAAAGATAAGAGAGTGGAATGGCCGCAGCAGCCAGGGGTTAAACATTGCTACTTCCTGAATGGACAGGAAACAGGAAGTGTGCGTCAGCATTCCTCAAATGCCACACAGCTAAAACGCCCTCACATGCCAAATTGGTCAGGTTTTTTTATGTTTAAAAACATCTGTTTAGTATTTGTTAGTTGAGAGACATTCAGCTTTTTATTTTATGGTTGATAAAGCGCCTTTGAACTGTGTGGGGGAGACTTTTATTTTGTATGTAATATAATATAATTTCTACTGTGGAAAAAAAAACATTTTAAATATTCACCAACTCTCATAAATCAATAGTACACCATCTTCACGTAAATAAATCTAGATATATTATTACTTATACTGATTATTACTACTGAGTGACTTCATATTTATGTCCCACTGGCCAGCTTTCCTGTTGTATCATCAAAACAGTCTCCAACAGCAATTGGAAAGGTTTTATATGAATGAGCTCAGGGCTTTCTAAAATAAAATACATAAACTTTGGGGAGTTTCCAACCGGCAAAACAATAGGAGACGCCTGTATCAACAGCATCTTACTTTAATTCCATTAAATGCATGCCAGCATCAGATAGCTGCCACATTAGCAGTCTGTGTAAAATCAATCTTTCTTATGAATGCAAGCAAAGACAGTTTAATGGCAGTTTGGACTGTTCAACACCTGTGGTGTTTTGGATGTTTTCCTTCATAAGTTATGGAAATTAACAATTCCCCATAGTCCTGTGATTACTTTTCTTTTCCTGATAATACAAATCAAAAAGTATAAAGGCATACACATTAACGCAGAAAGTGTTAAAGTCAGTACTATACTCTTGTCATCCTGCAGAGGTCAGTGTCACACAGTTTCACATGATGTGCTGTAAACTGCAGAGACTGTTGCAATACTCAATTCAATTCAGTTTATTCCAGAGAGACGAATTGAGAAAAGTCAAATTTCCTTCATTCAAAATTATCAAAAAATCTATTGAAAAAAAATTCAAAAATATATATCACCACAATGCATTGTGTCTCATATTTTGATCTTTCTTTCTTTTTTATAGCATGATTGTATTTTAATGACAGGAAATGAGGGGAAAGAGAGATGGGGAATGACCAAGCTCCCTGGCTGGATGCAAGCCATTTAAGTTTCCCTTAAGTCAGTAGTTTTTATTGACTACTGAGCTATGGGATGCAACATTTACCTTGACAGCAACGTACTCCCCCCAACTAGCATTATGTACACATTTCTTGGTCAATGCTATGGCCACACATTCCTCCATAAATCATATTTCAGATTACTGTTAAAGTGTCAAACTGTGTACAACCTCACATTTCCTATCCTGCATGGTGGTCTGAGTCATTACAGCTGTGGTCTCTAACCACTGGGCCATCCTGCCATGCACTGATCCTATCACAGTTATCTGTATTCATTTGGTCTTTATCTGTCTGGCTTTCTTTGCATCTAAAAGCAAAGTATTTTTGGTGCTGGAAGACATTTAAGACGGGCAGTTCTTTAATTTAAAATTCAGTAAACCTAGAAGGCTCAAGAGGAACAATTATTAAAATATAAAGTCTTCATTCGAAAAATAGCTTTAACCTGCTTGCCACATCCCTATAAATGAAGCCATTTTTGTGCTAATTTAACCTGCTGTTTAAGCAAATACTGTAAAACAGTGGTGAATTATCTATTATATATTATATATTTATATATATTAAATATGCTAAGAATCCATTTGTTGAGCATAAGCTGAAATATTTTCATTCCGTGCTAGATACTGTAGTTGTAATGGGACGCAGGTAATATTTGTTCACTGTTTTCTAAAGCTAGGCCACATGATCAGATCATAATAACATCAGTCTGTCAGCTGATGAAAGGAAGGAATGACCATTAATCACATCTCACACTGCCGTATGATTGATAAGCAGCGTCACCTTGAAATAAGCCATGATGTTAACACAATATGACGAGACATGTGGGGTAAAGGTTGGAAGGCCTAATCACCCTCTCCCCTCCTTCTGTTCATCACTGCTGCCTTAGAGGAATAATGATGGTAAAACGGCGGCTCACACACAGATTGATGAGTGATCCCTGCAGAAGGCAACACATCATTAGCATCTTCTGAGTGTAACCCCACACTGTCCTCTGGGATAAAGACGAGCACATCGCCACAGATGAAAAGAGATGTGCTTTCATCTTCCAATAATGTTGCTATTTTCAGTGACGTTCATTTGGGATTATGCTTCTCATAAACATGTTTTCTCTGCTGGGTGGGTGATGTCATTATGTTAATGGAGTCCATTAATCAAGAGTGTTTGGTCCAATAGATGTGAGGGCTCTTGAAACAATGACAGAAGATGTGCATTATGGAAAATGAGCATTTGTAACGTAACACAAAAAGAGGGACACTAGGGCTTGCAAACTCATATACATAACTTTAAAGTTTCACTGTTCTCTGACTTAGACTTTGAAAGAAAAAAGTGCAAAACTGTTTACTGTTGTCATTCACTCTGCAAAAAACACCTTACTTTAGGGGCTCTTTTGCTCCTAATATAAAGTTTTATTTCCTTAAATTTTTAAACACTTAAAAACTAATATTCTTTGTACACCTCCCTCTGTCAAGGCTTTCTCTTAATGGCTCCAGGTGAGTGGTGCAAACAGGCTCATTTTTATTTATTTTTTACAGATTCATGTGGTAAGAGTGACTGAAATACTATTATTTCTCTGTGAAAACATTTACAACCTACAGTTCAGTACTGTGCATGCATCCAGAGGGATCATTTAGGAAATAATAAATCAATGGTGAGGATGCTCTTTGATGGGTGTACCGTCATCCATATTTTTTTAAACTGCACTTTTTGTTTAACCCACAGAGAATTATAACCCAGCTCTCCAGAGCATTTAAGCATCTTTTGCAACTTTACCATTTTTAATCGCTCTCATCAATGTTGTTTTCAGGCACAACACGCAGCTGTTTTCAGCTAATTAAATAAGCTCTGATAAATACACTGTAAACTACCTGGTAAGCACCAAACAGCCGACAAAGTTAGCGACAAGCTGGTGAACATAGTGAAGCATTTAGCAGCTAAACAGTCTCCGACAAGAGTTGGTGCAGAGCAAAATAGAGCTAAAAAGAGAGTTAATAATGGAATGATGGTATATTAACCTCTAGGTGGCTAAACTCTGTTATGGCTCCTGCCGCTATAGGAAGATTGACAGGATAGTGGTGGTACTTACAACACTATACATCATATTAACAAATATTCTATACCTATTGACAAACAAGATAAGCCAAATGCTTCAGGCTTTAACACAAATACACCTGCAATAGGGAAACTTCTGTCTACCCTTGACATACAGAAACATGTTCATGTTCATATTTCCTCGTCATTTGGAGTAGAAACACTTTGCTCTCTCTCTATTGCTAGTCAGTAGTGTGCACTCAATGCTAAACATAACAAAAAGAAAA
This sequence comes from Perca fluviatilis, assembly GCF_010015445.1. Classification (NCBI taxonomy): domain Eukaryota; kingdom Metazoa; phylum Chordata; class Actinopteri; order Perciformes; family Percidae; genus Perca; species Perca fluviatilis. Next base: position 18,015,945 of record NC_053129.1, read on the forward strand.
TGATGAAGATCAAAAAAGAGAAAAGAGCCATCTTTACTTGGCTCATGTTGCATAGATCTATACAGTGGTCTGACTATATTCTCTCTTTTCTAACCAAAATGAAGTCTTAGGCTGAGGCCATTTGTACTAATGGAATTTTCTTTGGTGAAGCCAAAACAAAAGAACTCTGCACACAAGGGCACAGTTTATGGACACCTGCTACCTCTTTGTTGGGCTGATTGGGAAGGATTTAGGAAACCATCTGCGAGATTAATATTATCTCTTGATATACGAGTCTATGTCAATTAATTTACTGTAAGACGCCGTAAAGCCGTGAGGTAGCAGAAACCCCACCACCTCCTCAAATGTATCTGGTAATTGACCACCGTGGTTTTGCTCAATGTTGAATGAAGGACACCGGTAACTACAGGAAAATGTAATTATATGCGCGCTGGTGCAGTAAAAAGAAGAATACTGCAATGTGGGCTGAAATGTGACCATTCAATGTTCTCGCAGACCTTCTCTCTCCACTGTTTAGCCTTAAAGGTCAAAATTATGTGATTAGTTTTAAGAGAATGTGAAGAATCAGACTAATTAAGAATTCTGGTATAAGTGTGAGCATCTAACTCTCAGCTAAATCAACTCCATACAATCACATAAACCTTTCACTGGACAGTAAAACACTGAGTGGACATACGCAACACCTAGTACCTTGTGTCAAGGACATTCAAGGCTTTTGCTAGCTCACCAACAGGACAGCTCATCATTCCTGATCAGTATGCAGCGCTGTGCTCCTGCCCAATTTAGGAGCCCTGCTGTCACCATCTCCCTTCTCCTGGTGGTTTGTGTACCAAATGTCAACGTAAATATTCATGTATGTGGCTTTGACCTTGGATACCCGTCTCTTCCACTATGCTTTCTCTCTGTCATATAAAAAAGAGGCAAATGAAGAAAAATAAAATGTGAAAGTGGAGGTGATATGTTTTGTCAACAGGATCTGAAAATGTTTTTTTGCATTTACAATTTATTTAAGGTAAAGTATATTATCCTATGGGAGATATACACAGTGCTTTTATCCCATTATGCCATTTTACTTAATGCTGACTATGTAAGCGCTTTACCTCCGAGTCAGAAAAAGTTTGGACTTTGGAAAGTGTCATTCAGCATAATGTTTTCAATCTTACACTCGTAAGTACATGACAGTCATCAGGAGGATGGACACAATGAACTATAAACAGTTTAAATCCTTGTCATATTTCTGCCTTCTCATTACTTATAAAGTTCTTTTACTGGGCACTGAACACCAAGCAATTAACATTTTGAATCTTTCCTCCTGCCACTTTTACTTGCTTAATTAATTCATTTAAAACAAGCTCTTTAAGACACCTCCTGCATAAATTGATTCCACTGTGTTTGAGATTATTGCAACAGTCCAGTAATGGGAAGGTGACGCATTCCTTAATGTATACAGTGGCCTGACCATGTATGTTGGGAAACTTTTTTGTTGTCTTAGAGGAAATAAAAGCTAAACATTTAAGGATTTAATAAAGTACCCTGTCAGTACAAATGTCTTTTGATGCTGAGGTGATGGCAAACTGACGCCAAGAGCAAACTTGGTGTCTACTTAAAAGCAACCAGATATACATTGACAAACTGCTGGCATTTGTTTATGCAATCTGTAAAAAATTTTAAATTTACTGCAAACACAGGAAGTCGATATCTGACTCTGAATGGAAAAATGTCCAGAGAGAAACAGTAAGCATATAACCGTTGGTGCAACTGAGATGTCAGCTCTTCCATCCCTTAGCCTGTGGACACTGTCCATAACGTATTGATTTTTAATTATACAGTACCACGCTGTTTGTTATAAAGAAATTCTCTGTTTTAATATTCCAAAACCTGCAGGGATGTATGTGTTTCCAGGAGTGAAACTCTGATACAGTATAACACAAGTCATCAGTAACAAATGGTGCTCCCACACTGACAGTGAAAATCCATCCATTATGGTGAACTATGTATTTTTGCACAGAGATTGAATTTGTTAGCAGAGCTCCATGTTTTACACAGGCTACACATAAAATGAAAGAATACTGAGCAGCTGAGCAACAGGGGCTACTGGTGCAGTCAAGCAATTATGTCGAAAAACAAACAACTCGATCCAAAATTAGAATGATCCTGAATTCAAGTGCAGGAGGTGTTGAGTGCTGCAGTGCAAAAGTAAAAAGCCATAAGCCTGAGTGCTGCCTGTATGGACATCCTGGCTCCATTGTAGTATGCCCATTGGATTCCTTATAGCACACTTTCCAGTGTGATTAAAGCTTTTGTTACCTTTCCAGCATTCTGTCATTTCTTGTTAATGCTCCTATAAATCATTCCCAAGGTATCACCACTTTGATCAATTATGAAATATTGTCTATGTTCCACTTATATGAATTACTTTTATAGGCCTTGTTGAAAACTTAAAGCCCCAGTGTGTAACGTTTATACTTGTTCATTATCAAAATCTGTATTGCCCTTCACAAACTTGTCCTTTTTCATGAATATTGACCACCACCATCAATTCCAAGTATTCCTATTGGCTTGAAATTTTACATTTGCGCTTGCATGAACTGGGGTAGACGCTCCATAGTCATGCGCCATCTTGAAATACGTTAGCCGGTAAGGGACATACAGGCTATACTGCTCCGCCTTTCGCGTTTTCGACTCTTAGCTGCTGCTAATAGGTATCGTCGTTTCCCGGCCCCGGCAAGTTTGAAGAAGGAAACCACACGTATTCAAAATCCAAATTTCAGGAACAGGAGTCTTCTTCTTCACCCAGAAAAAAGAGTGAACATTGGAGCTGCTTTGGACGCACACACAAAATCCCAACTAGTTAATTATCCTCCGGAACCGCTGCAGTCTCCTTTTCTTTCTCTCTCCTTTTTGTCGGGTGGCGCACCTGCCCGCTCATGGTGTGAAGCGCGTGTCCACGCCACTTTCACACATGCACTCCAAAAACCACGGCTGATAGACGGCCTTTTGGACACCTTCGCTTTTTGAAGCGTGAAGGCTACCGTAGCTGCAATGTGTACTTTTTACAATACAATTGCAATATGTGATCTCACCGCTAGATGGGAGAAATTCTTACACAATGTTGCTTTGAATATTATGAGGTACTTCAAGCTTAAACCCTGTGTAAACTCAACCTTTAATTCCCACTTAATGCTACAGACTACAGCAGCTCTCGCGTCTGACTGCTGCTTTGGCTGACTGCCTTTAGATTGAGGTGATGTAACTGCAGAGTAAGTTTTCTCGTGGTTGAAAGATTTATTTGGATGAATGTGGGAAAAATGTGAAGCAGAAAGATATTTCCTCCATTCTTGCTCTTGATGTTCCTCAATCTGGTTATTAATGTGAAAAAAATGTAAAAGTATGTTCCCCACAATGTAGTTGTTTTTGACTTGAGCCTGAAGAGTTTGACAAATACTTCAAACAATTCAGCAACTTACTGTTATAACAGTTTTATGTCCTAATACTTTTCACTGGACGCACATATGAACCAGTGATTAAAGGAATTTATAAAAATAGGGCAGTAAGTAATCCCGCCAAGACTTGCATACATTCTGGCTCATGTTATTGCTAACTTGCTTAATGTGGGATCCGAGGATGGGTAACATCTTACAGGACTGAAAAGAGACTGCAAGAGGATTTTTAGGAGCGAAGAATATAAATCCCAAACATAGTACAGTCAGCAAAGAACTCCCTCTCCTCTGAAAATCATAATTTACTTGAAATAATATTAGAATTGAGCACAAATCACATGTCACTGCAACATTATTTTATCCTGAGTCATGATTAGTCTTCATTTAAACAGTCGGCTATTTTGCAATTATTTTGTAACTCTAACTCAAAACCTCTAAACTGTAAGATGACATGTATGCCAAGTAATTTCAATAGATTTGTTTTATTACAGATGAATTCGATAGCTAACTGGAAGAAAGTTCAGTTTGATACACAAGGTCAAACCTCTATAATATACTGACTTTAGATCTTGGAAAAAACAAAAGAACACAGTCAACACAGTGAGAGCTAACCACAATAACCCCACGTTACAGTGTCTCCTATTGAGAAAAAGGCCAAAGAAATGTCAGCTAGAAATAGAGAGCTGTCATGGTAACTCCAATATCTGGCTTAAACGATTTTACAAAAGCCTTTGTCCGCTCTGGACTGCTGAGCTCATAGAAACCATGGCAACACCTCAGAGAGGGGAAAACGTTCTTTTCTGGACCACTAAAAGGTTTAACAGACAAAGATGTAAACATAAAGTTTTGAAAGGGGCAACACACTTCTGTCTTCAGAAATATTTGTGCTCCTTTTATTACAGTTATAACATCACATTTGCATGATGTGATTTCCATATCTACTAATCTTCTGATTAAGAATTTGCCCATAAGTCTCCCACACATTTGATGACTTCTTCTTCGTTGTTTCATGAATAAATACTGCAGTAGCCTGCATGTGCTGGCAGATTCCATATAGACAAGCAATCTGATGTGAAATGCTTGTCCCATGAGGCAATGCACTCAGCTTATCAACATGATTCATCTTTGTGATAACATGGTGTGTGTTAGTGGTGGTGGTGGTGGTGGTGTGGGGGCAGTGTATGATGGGTGAAAAGCACAGTGATCTGCTGCTGCTGCTGCTGTGGTGGTAGAACACAGGGGGAATGGCTGGACATAAAAACACTTCATGCTTATTACATTTCTCACCACGAGTTTAGTGAATGAAATAGGGCGTTACTACCGTTATAGACACTGTAGTATTGTTCTACTTCATTCATGTAAATGTTCAATGCTCTTTTCTCTTGGTCATATAAAACCTTCTGTCTCGGAAAAATGTCTCCCAAATGTCATTCAACACAACATGAAAACACTCCTCTCCGTTATTGTTAGCTTATGGTATTGCTAATAAAATATGAAAGCAGCTGGAGCTACAGTGTGAGTGGTGACTGCAGCCCAGGTAGGGGTATAGCCGCTACGGGCACGTGGAACATTAATCATGGTATACTGCGCGTGCACTTGAGCTGAAACGCTAAGTGCTAGAAACCTTAGGGTCTCATATATAGACTACTTAGGGGGGGCTATACCAAAAAGGAATGCAGGAAAGACCAACCCCGCGTGCGTGAATAAACAGGAGTTGCGGAGCGCGAGGGCAGTCTGAAAACTTAGGCGCTGTCCACGGTGCTGAATCGCCACTCGGCGAGAGGACCGACGAGCCTGTGAGCGTCATCTTTTCTTCACGACCCGTTTCATACCTGAGCACTCCATGAAGACGGGGATGATGGACGTCTACAGTTTCAGACACCATATTTGAGTCGGACGCCAGGATGAAGGACTTGTGGATTTAAACCCCTGAATGAAGAATCCGCCTCGGCTCGACAAAATGTTTCTGAAGACATCATTTGTCACGTACTTTAACTGGCTATCTATTTACCGACCAACTCGAGTCCGATTCAGCCAGTAATCGTTCATTCATTCATTCATCAACATGATATAAGAATGAACTGATGCAATTGAGTTGCCCATCAGGCATAGGAGATCTGTGTTTTAATCTACTGTAAGAAGAGCAACCATACGCAACGAGACATGGCTCGCCTGCTTGTTTTGGTCAACTCCGTGGTCCTGTTGCTTTTTGGCAGTGACATGTTTTTGGTAGGAGCAAGTAAGTATAAGCCTCCAGGAGTCAAATCAATTACTGTGCACGTGTAAAATGCGCCATTAGCCATGGTCAAAGTATTATAAAGCTGCCACTGTGTGTGTTAAGAGTCGTGTATTTTATGATCCACTTAATTCCACCCTTAATACACATCAAACAACACCTAAAGTATGTTTTTATGCTCAGGTCTACTCACCTACTGTAGCTCATCCAGTAACACTTGTTTAACCAGATAATACATTACTGGTATGTTTAGGTTAAAGATGGGCTGTTAGACCTTTACTTTCTCATAATAATTTACAAAAACAAGACATGGTGTCAATTTAAAAAATATCCTTTTGTTTTACATTTACATTCATATAACTATATAATAACCTTTAGAATAAGCTTGGCAGCCTGCCACTTCTGCATCTAATAAAAAACTAAACAATGTACACACGTGTACAGCAAGAAACCTGCCAATAATGTCCTAAAAAGGGAATCTGCATTACAACACATCCAGGCTTTTCCCAATGTGACTTGTAAAAGCTGTCCTTGGGAGCCATAATATACAGTTCATGTACAGAGGCATTCACTTTTCTATAATAATGTGCCACAAAAACACCAGTTGCAAAGCCAACACTGTCTTCAGTGAGATCAACATAAAAGAGATTGCTTAAACTGGTCTCATATACAACAGTGTACATACACCCAGTGTAATTATGTTTGCATTCTTTCCATTGCAAGCTCAGCTTCAGACTTTTTATGAATCTTGTTTCTGTAGCAGAAACCTTTTCCATCTGCCGATGCATGCGTGCCTCTGCAGTATCTCTGTGTCTTTATCTACCTGTCTACCCCTATCACTTCCTCCCTCGCCTCTCAAGGGAACTGAGTCTTACATGCGATAGCGCCTTGAGGAAATCAGATTGGCACTTCACGGTTTGCTGTGGGTGTGTGCACTGTCTGCCTGATATAAATAATCAGAGCTTTTGTTATGTTCTGCCCTGACATGTGAAATGAAAAGCATCTTTGATCTTAGTGGACTTCTGCATGGGGCTGTCAAGAGCAGGAAAAGCCACTATTAATATAATAAACACTCATTAATATAAATATGGCTGTTTGAAGCAATGAACTTCAAAGTAAATACAAATTTATGTTGGATTCATTACTGCCAGCTTCATGCATGCTATGACACTATGGGATTCACAGTGACACTCAGCTCTAAATTAATTGTAAGCTTCTTTGGTTCAAAGTGAGGTCCATAAAAATAAAACCGCAGAAAAAGGGAGCATTTCAGTGAAGTTTCTCTTACCTAATACAAGAATGAATTTTGCTTGAATATTTTAAAAATTATGCTAAAAATATGTAATGGTGGACAATTTCTTCTCAAAGCTTTAAATTAATCCATTAAGCATGCTTCTCAACATGACATTGGGTCCAGATGATCATGTATTAAAGTCAACATTTGAGCTTCCAATATTTAGATGCCATTGAGAAAAATTCCAGTATGATGCTATGATGATAATCGAACAGTGCAAACCCACACAAGGTGTTGGATTTTTTTTGTTCCAACCTGACAAGAAATACTGAAATGTGTGTAACAATATTTGCATTCACGCAGTCTGAAAACAAGCATGCTAGAAAATGAATTCCACCAACCACAGCTTTAGGCAAACGTGAATTAGAATTTATTGGATTTATTTGGATGGTCAGGCTTCAAATTGGCAATCTGCTGTTGATAAACCTGGTGACACATTCTTGATAAATATGATAAATAAATAATGAATCCATCAGAGTGAGGGCCAATGTTTGTCTTTCAGTAGCTCACACAACTTACTCAGAAGTAGTAAACACCAACTGCAGCCAATAAAATGAATGGTACAATCTCTGTACAACGACTTGTTCATAAATCTGCTCCTGCATGCTAGCCTTTACAGTTTTGGGATGATGAAGTAATGTTAGCTTGCGGCTGGAAAGCCTTGGGGTTTGGCCAGTGGTTACATTAACCTTAGATTGGCACCTAGACCCATCTGGTCCCGCTGCAGTTTCGCAGCCTCTGAGTCAGTAAGAAATAAGACAGTGTGTACCTAAGGGAGGGACAGTAAGAACCTCTACTGTAGAGAGGCTCTGAAATGTAAGAAAAAGCTCTCCCATCTGTATACATCTAAATAGATAATTCATACTGCTGTTGCTGCACTGGATAGATACTTGCGAAGAGCGTAAGATATATATTCGAAGATCACATGAAGTCACTGCACAAACATGGCATGAAATGGGAAGGAAAGGCAGGATCTCAGAAGGGTGTGGAGTTCGGAGATAAAACTAAATGTTTTTGTTTTTTTTAAACGACATTGCTTAAGAGCTCCACTACCAGGCAATTTGCAACACTGGGGCCTGTGAGCAGATGCGCAACAAACTCCTGCTGTGCACAGGAGAACATTTAAACTTCCCACAACTGGGGTTGAAACACAACCAGATAAAGCCATTTAAAGCTTGACTGGGCAACACATCAAAATTCACGGCAGCTGTTACGAGTTATTGCTGTTATTTATAAGATGTCAGTGAATACATTATCTCACAAGTGACTGAGGCATTATAAGTATTAGAAAATGATTACATTACAAGCAGCCCTTCAAATTGTCACCAGTTTCAAGGTAATTGAGACTGAAATATGATCGATAATACAGTCCACAACCTTGGTACACCACAGTGTTTTCCATCTTAAAAGTGTATAATGCAATATAAATTATTCACCTTTGAGAGTTTTATTGTGCGATCAATCATTTGGAACATTTATGAACATGTATTGGTGAATAATGAGCTGAGCACTCATTTATGTCAGGTTTGTACGGTGGCCCTGAGAGGCCACAGCACGCAACAATAAGACAACAGGTGCAAATAAACCACAGCACGCACTAATAAGACAACACGTGCAAATAAGACAACACATGCAAATAAACCACAGCACGCAACAATAAGACAACACGTGCAAATAAGACAACACGTGCAAATAAACCACAGCACGCACTAATAAGACAACACGTGCAAATAAGACAACACGTGCAAATAAACCACAGCACGCACTAATAAGACAACACGTGCAAATAAGACAACACGTACAAATAAGACAACACGCACTAATAAGACAACACGTGCAAATAAGACAACACGCAAATAAACCACAGCACGCACTAATAAGACAACACATGCAAATAAGACAACACGTGCAAATAAAACCACAGCACGCACTAATAAGACAACACATGCAAATAAGACAACACGTGCGCAAATAAGACAACACGCGTAAAATAAAACCACACCACGCACTAATAAGACAACACGTGCAAATAAGACAACCCAAAAACACAACACGCACTAATAAGACAACACGCATAACACGCAATAGCAAAAACACGCAATAATAACACAACTAATTAAGACAACACGCGCTAATAAGACAACACGCGTAATAAGACAACACGCGACTAATAAGACAATAACACACGCTAATAAGACAACACGTAATAACACGCACTATTAAGATAACACGCACTCGCTATAAGATAACACGCCTAATATATACACACACTAATAAGACAATAACACGCAATAAGAAACACGGGGAATAAGACAACACGCGACTAATAAGACAACACGCAACACGTGTATTAATAACATCGCAAATAAGACAACAACGCTAAGACAACACGCAAATAGCATGAGAACATCGGCAAAATAAGACAACACTTTGCAAATAAGACAACATCGCAAAAGTTATCAACACGCAATAGCACGTTATCGCAACAAGACAACACGCGTAACACGGCAATAATAACACCCCTGCAAATAAGATATACCGCGCAATAATAACAGTTAATATCAATTAAGCCATTATCAACATAATTGTAATAAATAACGAGTGTATCGACTTTACGTAATATACCTCAATCATTGGTTTGCGGTACATAACGGCACCAAACAACAAGTACAATTTTAACAATTTTCGCCATTTTATTCATCACCAAATTCACTTCTGAATACGTTTTAGGCAGAAATGAACTCTTTAGATTTCGAATATAGGCAGTCTTGCGAAAATCGTTGCCGAATTGACAATTTGTTTCAAAGTTTTCGGAATTGAGTAGCTCCATAAAGTGACGCGACAGCTAGCTAGCGCCTGCCGTATTCAGAAGTGAATTTAGTGATGAATAAAATGGCGAAAATTGTTAAAATTGTCCTGTTGTTGGTCTGTCTATGTACCGCAAAGCCAATGGTTGAGGCACATGTGCATCACTTAAAAAGTGTCCCCTGGAAACACTTCCGTTGTGGTGTGGGCATTTACATACAGTGTTGTCTTATTAGTGTGTGCTGTGGTTTATTTGCAGGTGTTTCTTATTTGCACGCCTTATTTGCAAGTGTTGTCTTATTTGCACGTGTTGTCTTATTAGTGCGTTGTCTTATTTGCACGCGTTGTCTTATTAGTGCGGTTGTCTTATTAGCGCGTATTGTCTTATTTGCACGTGTTGTCTTATTAGCGCGTGTTGTCTTATTAGTGCGTTTGTCTTATTTGCACGTGTTGTCTTATTAGTGCGGTGTATTCATTTGCACGCGGTTGTCTTATTTGCACGTGTTGTCTTATTAGTGCGTGTTGTCTTATTTGCATGTGTTGTCTTATTAGTGCGTGTTGTCTTATTAGTGCGTGTTGTCTTATTTGCACGTGTTGTCTTATTTGCACGTGTTGTCTTATTAGTGCGTGTTGTCTTATTAGTGCGTGTTGTCTTATTAGTGCGTGTTGTCTTATTAGTGCGTGTTGTCTTATTTGCACGTGTTGTCTTATTTGCACGTGTTGTCTTATTAGTGCGTGTTGTCTTATTTGCACGTGTTGTCTTATTAGTGCGTGTTGTCCTATTTGCACGTGTTGTCTTATTTGCACGTGTTGTCTTATTAGTGCGTGCTGTGGTTTATTTGCACGTGTTGTCTTATTGTTGCGTGCTGTGGCCTCTCAGGGCCACCGTAGGTTTGAGGTAGAAAAAGTAGCCGCTTCCGTCTTTTTACCGAGTCATAGAACTAATTGTTACACTTCTAACTGTAAATTAGTACATGAGCTGTTTGAAAGACCATTCAAAAGAAAGAACAGGGTTCAAAACTGTCTAAAGAGATTTGAAGATGCCAATCTGCAGAGGATGTCTTTTTTTCAAGATTATTTTTTTGGCTTTTTTTAATTGATAGGACACTTGTAGTAAGGAAAGGGGGGAGAGAGACGGGGGACAACATGCAGCAAAGGGCTGTGGGTTGGAATCGAATCCGGGCCACTGCGGTAAGGACTGAACCTTGGTACATGGGGCGCATGCTCAACCAGGTGAGCTACCAGAGTGCCCCAATCTGCAGAGGATTTCTGATACGAATGGGATCCTGATAGGTCTGCTATCATATTTTCTAAAAGAAATGCGTAGAATTGTGATGTCTGCTTATCATCCAATCATTCAAAAGCAAACATCAGATGCAAAAAGCAAACACAAAAAGGAAGATATATTGCTTTTTGCATTGGTTTCACATTTCAACCTTAACACTTTTCTTCGGGCGTCATCAAACTAAACGCAAAATGGAGATAACATGCCATCTGTACATAAATTATGTTCCTGGTAAAACCGACAGGTGATGTAATCTCCAAATTTTTACTCACATCAAATTTGTTTCTGTTGTGTCACAGTTATCAAAGGTAGTCTGCAATCAAAAGCTTATTAGGATAAATCCAAAAATGGTATTGTTTGACCATAAAAAACAATCAATCAGCCTCTGCTGTTATGCTGTGAATATACAGTATAAGCAACCAATAAACTATGTGTAAATCAGGATATAATAATTGTGTAAATAACTGTGCTGATATACTGAGCAGATATACAGTAGAGGGCAAACTATGAAATACCTCGCTCTAACAAATCATACTGGGCTCCTTTCCACGTGGTTCGACAACCATTCAGAGATCCACCCGCACTTTCACTATCTCTCTGTGCACTCTGGGAAGATGCAGAATAGCTAATGTGCTCGGCTCTGGCTATACGCTATGATTCATCCTGGCAGTGCACCCACATCCCAAGAGGGTCTTACTATTTGTTTGCACTGACACACGCCTCGGCTGCTGTGACCTATTGCTGTCTGATCTCAAATCTTACATAATGCACTGTGTGAAGTGGGGCTTACTCAGGATACGTGGCTGATAACAAATACTGAAGTACCGGTATCCGCAATGACACTTATTACTACAGAAGGGAACATCAAACAAGCATGGGGGAAAGGGCTAGACTATTGGACTTTCTATTAGACTTCACATCAATAAAAATATTTGCATTAGAAAATCATGTCATCTGTTGTTTTCTCATGAGCCAGCCGTGATTACATTTTACTTCTAAAATAGGAAATTAATGAATACATTAGTTTCAGTTGGCTATATCTTTATGTTCTACAGTGCAAAAAGTCCCCTTACCACTTCAAGTTAAAAATATACTTGTCCTGCCCAACTGCCTGCAATGGCAACAACATCATATAGGGATAGGGCACTTATACATCAGTGATGATTCATGGCCTGCTTCAACTGAACTGTCACCTGCTCCATCACCAGTAAATGAGCCGCAGACAGTGCATCATGGTTACTGGCTGCTTTTTTTGCCCATGCGTGGCTGTCTGTAACCCCCATTACCTGAAGGACAATTAGCTTCAGGACAAATGAATGTCGCCGGTCTTAGATAAATGTTGCACCCGATTCTGAAGTATGTGTGCACTGTATGACACATCCTATAGGCTTCATAGTGTTGACCCATTAACTAGTCAGATTTTGTGTATTGGGAATGATGCAGTTGCAAGAATAAAAGCTTCAGTGTGGCTTTTAGAAATGCAACACTGTTCATTGTGGGGATATTTAAAAGAGATATAAAGAAATACATGTAATCCTGGTGTGAAAAAGCCATATGCAACATCTGAGAACGGATGTGTTGATTAATTTTGTTAGATTGCATGCTGTGACGCAAGTTTACTGATAAAAGTTTCAATTATAAGACCATTAGCATGACCATCACATGTCATTTAGACCCAAGGACAGAGGAGCAATTAAAAAACATACGTATGACTCATTCCCCGTAGCTTTCCAAAGATCAAGTATATATATATATATATATATATATATATATATATATATATATATATATGACTAGCTCTCACTTTTAACCTTTTGTACGTCTATCTTAACACATAAGTACCTACTTCCATAAATAATCTTCTCATTAAATGGACAAAATGAGACAGATGTAACCTCTTAACCTGTTACCAACAGCCAAGCCCTCTGTGCTACCCGCTCTCTCTACAGTTGAAAGATTAATTTCCTTTTTGTGCTCTCTACCAAAGGCTTAGCCTTAGTCTGGCCTCTTGATCATCTCATTTGCTCCCCTCCACAAACCAATCTCTGAGCGTGTCATGAGCCCGAGGAACTGAGCGCCATGCCTATGTTCATCACCTTGAACCCCCTGCCCTCCCTGAGGTTTATAATGCCACAAGGCAGACTGATAGCCTCGCCTGACCCGAGGGTCTTGAGATCTGCCTCAAAGTCACCTTTTGCACTGAACAGAGAGGCCATCATTGATCGTCTCAGAGATAAAAAACAGACAGAAGTGCAAGAAACGAAAGTGTGAGAGAGAGAGAGATAAAAGGGGACACATTGGGCGATAAGAGGAGATGGATGCGAGAGGAACTGAGCTAGAAAACGGCAAATAATTTGAAATAGCTCCCAATTTCATGATTTTGTGTTTCGTCTTTCTCAAGTGCTTGGATGAAATATTGTCCATATCGTACAGCACATGCCTTTGGCTGTCATCTGAAGATAACTGTGTTACGGGTTATTACGTCCGTGCTCCATGAAGTAATAATAGCGCTTGAAATACAAATTGACTGTACAACCATCAATTAACAACCTCTTTGTAATGAACTGCTACAGAAAGCTGTGACAAAAAAAAAATCGTACTACTGGTACTTAAAGAGCAGCTGTAGTTACATTTCATTAGGAAGAGCATTTATGTCTTTTTCTTTTTTACATATCTGACAGCTGAAGACATTTCTACTCACTCAGCCCTCTCGACATTGCTTCAATTACTTTCTGCGAAAACACACAAAGTCCATTAGGCCCACGTTAACAACAAAAGCCCTGAGGATGGCCTCCAGGACTCCATCTGCCTGGCTATTCCCATCTTACTTATCCATCTGACTCGAGCAATTGTTTGGAGACTGTGAAGCCATACAGGAACCTCAATTAGATGTGTCGCCCTCCGTTTCTCTTGCCTTTTATTTCTCAGGCTTTTGTCCCACTTTGCAATCAGCATTTCCACCGGCAACCAGATGATGATAGATGGCTACAGAGTGACAGGGTGAAGAAACGTAACCCTGTCCGAGGGAGTTGGACATGAAAAAGACACTGTGGTTACTTTGCTTAGGTTGACAGACCTAGACATAGAGGGAAAAAAGAAAAAATGTGAAATAAAATTATAAATAGCTTTGATTTTTAACAAATTCTGCAGGTTCATAATAAAATACAAGCAAGCAGTTTATTTAAACAGCTAGTAACTAGATGAGTTAACTGATCAGAGGAGTTGATACAGTATTGTGTTGTTATCAGTGGCCTCCCCTCACAAATACACATTACAAATATTGCTCTCACTCCAAAGAGTTCTAATGATTTGTTTTTAACTGAGACTACCTTTGAAAACATTTGTATTTATGACATAATGTCCTGTATGTTCTTTATGACCCTAAGGACACCAAACCACGTTGGGACACTCCTGTTTAGAGCAAAGAGTCTGTTTAAATGTGACTGGCATGGACTTTAAGTAATCCAGTAGCAATGAAAGAAATAAAGTGACACTACTTCAGTCATGTGATAAGGTAGTTGAGATGGCAACCTAATGGTTTATTGGTCTGAGGAAAGTGGTTTAGAAAACAGTGACACGTACTGTATCGTATGATGAAAGGAAGAGCAGGAACGCACAGTACTTGAGTAAAATCAAACTATGTAGCCTTTCCGAACTACATTTTCAGTCTAGTTTAGTTCTTGAACACAAAACTCAACAGTTTATTGTACATTGATGACACATACAGCCTAATATCCCATATTGCTGTATTTACTGATTCCTAATTCATCGACAAACCTGACCACATGAGTTTAATTCAAAACAAACACCTGTGGTAAATTCAGAGTGCCAATACAATACTTGAGACTTTCCAAGTGCAGTGTGGACACCGTTGGTGTGGATAATTGAATATCTAGATAAATAGGTGGATTAACAGACCCCTCTGTTTCGGTTTCCTTTCCTTCAGACCGGCCCCCAGCTCCCGTCAATGTGTCCGTCATGCACCTGCGGGCCGACTCTGCAACTGTATCCTGGGAGGTTCCAGAGGGAGATATAATAATTGGCTTCTCGATCTCGCAACAGGTAAGTCCTAAACGTAATGTAAATCTGGAAGATTACGGTGCATTTGTTTTATTTTTGCCCATAGTCATTTGTGGTTAGGCATTGAGCCTTCATCATGTCCTATTGAAATTGTGTTGGCATACCACACAGCCAGTAAAGAAGTGCACCTGGTATCCATTTTCACAGTTTGTGACAGCTTGTGGAACTCGTTGGCATAAAATGGGTATGGGCGAAACATATTTTCGGACAACAAAATGTTAATATAGTCACTGAGTGAAGTCCATAGAGGAGATTGTGTGTGCTCAGCAAACCCCTAACTACGTATCATGAGTTTGTCCAGCATACTGAGTAAGTAGTAGCACAAGATCCCAGGTGAATAAAGACGTGTTTTTGTCTGGATGTATATTCTTAGGAACCCCTTAAAGCTTTGCTTAGCATGGAGAGAGGCTTACTAAATCTTCAAGCCTGGAGTCAGGATAAAACTTGGCATGGTCGATTTGTCAAGAGAAAACAAGGGGTGCAGCAGGACTATGTGAAGCTGCCAATCTGCATTTTTTTTTTAGGCTAAACAGATTTCCTAGGCTTAAAATAGACAAACCCATGAATGCTAACACTGAATGACTGAATGCCATATGCTGCTTTAATCCTGTTTATGGTTTATGCAACTCAGGACATCATGCAGCTCTTTAACTTTACTCCGTGCGACTGACGTACGACACCCAACTCAATTCATCATGCAGCTGAATTTTGGTTATTGCCTCAGTGTATATGGCTGTTTTATAATTACATTATTTATTGTTTATGGAGAATAACAAGTATTTTTTAAATCAGATATCTCCGTCAAGCAGGGCCATTGAACACAGACATCTGGCCCAACGCCACTTCATATTAGGTGCAGATGGGCTGGAGAGCACATTAACAAGAGAGCTCTGCATGCAAGCGGGAGGAGTAATTCTCACAGCTTTGGGTCTTGATTGCTCAAATAACATTTTGAAAGGTCAAAGACAAAGTCTGAGACACTGAAAGTGTGTGACTTAAGAGCATTGCAGTCCAAAATAATCAGAATATTGACTCCACAACTTTTCAATTCCCAGTCAAGACTCCATATGGCCGGGGCGGCCTCTAGCTCACCCATGTTGGCTGAGTCCTGCAGCAGTGCAGGGTTCAAGTCCGACCTGCTGCCCTTTTCTGCGTGTCATCCCCTATCTCTCTCTCCCCCTTTCATGTCTATCACTTTCAAAAATAAAAAGGGAAAAGCCCCCAAAAAATAATCTTTAAAAAAGACTCCAAATGGCCCACTGTTATTATAATAAAGTACACCGCATGTCTTTCTCAAGCAACTTGAACATGTTTCTATTTGGTCACCTCCGTCTCTCATTACCATAGCTCATATACTTTATTGTTTTTAGTTATTTTTTTATTTTATTTTTTTTACAGGGGAGTGTCTCCGTTAGGGACACATTTGCGAACTGGTATTTCTCTGTGGTCACCTTGATCACCTCAACATCTGTATTGATTATGTTATCTACTCAATAGGTCAATCCATTCTGTTGTTCTCTGTTCCTATTTCAGAGACAGGAAGGACATATGCAGCGATTCATTCGGGAAGTCAACACCACCAGCCGCTCTTGTGTCCTTTGGGACCTAGAGGAGGAGACAGACTACATCATTCAGGTCCAGTCAATTGGCCTCTATGGGGAAAGCCAAGCCAGCAAGAAGGTCCATTTCCGCACCCTCAAGAAGACAGACCGCTTTCCCTCCAACAGCTCCAATCAAGGTAATCTGCTCTGAGATATATAAGCATTAATAATTACCTGTGGAAAATGTTTCTGTCTGTGTTCAAGGACAATAATAGAGCATGATTCGAATAGTAGGGGCTTGTGTTTCCTCAAATACTAATAAATCTTTAGATTAAAGGATATGGCTGGCATTATCTTTTCATTATCATGACGAAGACAACAATCAATCTATCCTGCTGAAAAGTATTGTTTGTGTAGCCACAGATATAGTTTATAGCTTCTTGCAATGGGACTCCATTACTGTTCAAAAACAATTAACAAAACTTGTTAGTCTACAGCCATGCTCTATATTTAACATTACATTTACCAGGTTCTTTATCTTAGTTTAGCGTGTTAGCATGCAATCATTTGGTAATTAGCACTAAACACAAAGCTGCTGAGGCTGATGGGAATGTCATTCATTTTGTAGGTATTTGATCATAACCCAAAATATTGGGCAAATTAAAATGTTGACCTGATGATGGCACTAGATGAAAAGTCTGGAGATCACTGAGGCTATTCTGTTCAGATTCATCCTCTGGCGACCATGAATGTCAGTACCATAGACTATATAAAATATAGACAAAGTCTGCGTGACGTCACCCATATGTTTCTAAAGAGCCAAGATGTAAGATGTAGCTCAAAGTGGGCAGCTCTCAGTGGCTCTGGCCATCGCCATCTTGGCAGTGCCTGAAGTCGCCTAACTCCCAGCTGATCCAAAAATGGGCAGAGAGGTGGAGCGTGGATGGAGCTGAGGTGGGCCAAATTATACCTCCAGCCTCCTGTGACGGTACCCACCTGTCAGTCAAAGCGGCACACCCTTAATTATGCATATCTTTAAGCCTTAATATAATTTAAACAGATAAGTTAAAAAATAAAAAATAAAAATAAAATCATCCCCCATACAGTTGTAATGAAGGGGAAAATTAGCTATAGATACCAAAACCGTTTTTTGTAGCAGGCTGTAAATGTTTATTTCTGCGGTAATGTTGGGCATTTTAACTTGGGGGTTTATGGATATTAGTCTATATCCACGATGTTTCACTTCCGGGATTGCTCCGTTGCCGCCCGGAATTCCGCCAAATTTCACTCTTTTTCGGACGGATATCTGGTACCTTTCGCTTTCTTTGTGTTGGAATTTTAAACTCCGGTGTATTATAAGGACTATGGTTAAATGCTCCTCAGATCTCTGCAGGGTAAATCGAGACAGCTAGCTAGACTATCTGTCCAATCTGAATTTTCTGTTGCACGACTAAAACAACCTTTGAACATTCATATGTTCTACCAAAACAAGTTCCTTCCCGAGGCTAATTTGCAGCGGCTTAGTGACGTCCATGACAACTGTGATTGGTTTAAAGAAATGGCAAAGCGAGACTATTGGGGATTGATTCACTTTGGAAGCCAGCCTCAAGTGGCAATTGGAGGAACTGCAGTTTTTGGCACTTACTTTTGAGCACCGGAGGTAGCCGTTGGTCAGTACCCAGTTTCAGTCAGTTACATTCAATAGTTGTTGATATGCTGCTAGCATGGCTAAAAACTATTAAACACACAGAAAAAAACATAAGGTTGGACTGCGTGACATTTGTTGTTAGAATTAAAAAATTGCACTTGTGGAGTTGTTTCAAATTGAACGTTTGTTGTAATGAAGATACACATTTGACCAAGTGCAGTTGTGTGGCTCTGTTTTTGGTAGTTTTTTTTTATGATAATATACAGTAGTTCCACGGGGCAGAGGTATAAGATACATCAGGCTTTGGACACCGACAATACTTGTTAGTAGGATTAATTAATTGTGTTTATGTGTCTGTTAATATCAAGAAAATTATCATTTAACTGCCAGATATTCTGTTAGTTCAGAGTCTCTGCTCAAGTCAACAAGATGCTATAAAGTTTGCCAAAATGCAGTATAATTTATAAGGTCACAATAGGTCACTGCAGCAATCTTTTTAAGTGTTTAAACTCACTCTGTTACATAACATAATGGTTTGCTTTTAATTCTGCAGTACGTGGTACAGCACAGGCCTTTTTCTCTCTAGGCACAGACAGGAGCAACCCATTACAGATGCGTTTTCTGCTGTTTTTCTAAAGCCTCTTCTGGCTGTTAAGCATGCTGACACTGAAAATGAGGTACAGTAATGGCTAGTGCCAACATAAGCCAATTGCACGTTTAGCTCCACCCACATTGAGCCACTCCTCGATCTGTGTACTGCAGTCAGGGCTTACTCGACATAAGTGCAAGTAAGTGTCTGAGTGGGCTCTATGCAGGTTTATTTTTCTCCTGGACACTAATTAATTATTAACAGACTATTCAAGCATGGCTTTAGGCAAGCCCCTCTGAATTTATACAAGTCTATATCACTCAGGGTGCCTAATCAGGATTTTGACACACACTCTGAAGGCTGGGTCATGACCGAAAGAACGAGATCCATGGGTTTCCTCAGGAGAGTGGCTGGCGTCTCCCTTAGAGATAAGATGAGAAGCTCAGTCATCCGTGAGGAGCTCGGAGTAGAGCCGCTGCTCCTTTGCATTGAAAGAAGCCAGTTGAGGTGGTTCGAGCATCTGGTAAGGATGTCCCCTGGGTGCCTCCCTAGGGAGGTGTTCCAGGCACGTCCAGCTGGGAGGAGGCCTCGGGGAAGACCCAGGACTAGGTGGAGGGATTATATCTCCAACCTGGCCTGGGAACGCCTCGGGATCCCCCAGTCAGAGCTGGTTAATGTTGCTCGGGAAAGGGAAGTTTGGGGTCCCCTGCTGGAGCTGCTCCCCCCACGACCCGACACCGGATAAGCGGACGAAGATGGATGGATGAATGGACTCTAAAGCACTTTGGATTCAGTGTCTGGGCTCATGGGCTGGAGGAAATATTAAGACCATGACCAATGGAGAATAAGTTCAGTAGCTCTCAATTTCATTCAGCAAATATATGGAAAGAGGGAGAAAAAGCTATTTGCTTTTTATAATAAGAAGTCTGGATGATTCTACATTTCAGAAAAAACACCTTCACAAATCTTCCCTGCATTCTTTCAGCCATGATGAGCCAAATGCATTTACTCTGTAAAATAATGGTATAGAAACAATGTTTTCCTCTGTTATGCGATGGTGTGACTGAGGTTGTGAATATAGGAAGTGCTGATGCAAGTGAATCATAGCTGTTTCTCTTCAGCTGACTCAGGTTTGGTACCATTAGTTAAGCTGGCAAGATCGGCGAAAGAGAAGGAAACTAATTTAGGCTCAAGCTTAACATGAGCCTATACACTGTCCATTAGCCTCAGACAAACACTGGCATTACACTCCTTTCCTATTGCTTTACATTAAATACTCAGGCAATTATTTTCTGTACTTATGTTTGATATAATCATCCAAGAAAAAAAGCCCAATGAGCTTCATTTGTGGGAGTTTTTGTAATTGTCCTTTAAATCTACCAGCCATTTTCATATTATACCAACATTTGCAGCATCTTGAGCCTACCCAGAGTAGTTTTATTCTCCCTGAAACAAGTTTCCTTTTTATTTTTAGAGAACTATAAAAAAAAAAAAAGAGATGGCAACTTTTTTTTGCAACTTTCACTGTCCACTGGTGCAATCAGTAAAACATCAAAAGTAACATGCAGCCTTAAAGTTAGGTAAACTACAACAATATCAACAACACACCAGTATTTCAGAGATTCCACCTGTGGCTACATATCCTAAAAATTTACAAGTTATGTACATTAGCCAAGCTAATATTTATGTATCGACTCCAATATGTACAATGTGATTCAAGTGAGTCTACTTGAGCAAGGAGTGAGATAAAAACATGTATGCATGCTAAATGTTTGACACTTAATCTATGTTATCAATGCTGAATTAACTGCTACAAAGGAAAGGTACTGGCAATGGTACCGCTGGACATTTTAATCGTGTTATCAAGTGCGATATTGTGGCAAGCTAATGCTTGTTGGATCACTCTTAAGAGAAGAAATGACAGCTTTTTATTATTTCCTATACACTTTCACCCATTCCAAAATATTATTAAATTAATATTAATTAACAACACCTGCTAATTAATTCCTGTTGCTTTTTGAAAATTAAACTTGTCCTTGTCCTTGCATTTGCCCTCTATGAAGAATGTTTACAATGTTTCCTCCTAAAATAGGAACCTATGTATTTGTCATTGCACCTTAATTTAATGTGACATTTTTTGTTCAGGATCTTGCTGCTGATCATTGTTCTTTAAAAAGCCTTTTTAATCGAGTTTGCTCCATCATGACAGAGCCATTTCAGAGATACTTTGTCACAGCCAAGTGCCTGCTATTGAAACTGAATTGATTTTCGGTATGTTCTAGGCATTCCCAAGAGCCAGAGCTATGATACCCATAAATCAATAATGCTCTTATTTTTTTCCTCAATGCAATTCTCTTTGATAATGTGATTATATATTAGTGCATATGCCACGGAATGTACACCTGTCCTGAGCCAGATTTAAAATCAATTTATTTCATATAAAGCATTTCCTGGCAAGATATACGCCATGTGTTGCTGGATAATTTTAATTTAAATAGGCTACTGTGGATTTCAGTATCAATATGTCTTTCCAAAGTCTATTTCAATTTCATTAGTTCCATGGAAAGCTTTTAATCAGAGTATATATTTGTGTGCTTTGTGTGTCCTTCAAGAGTGTCCCTCTTGCAGCACAGCAAAACAATATATAGCCTATTTTCTAACGTTAAAGAACGTAAATAATATCAAAATAACTTCAATTTCTATTCTTGCACAAAATATATAAATTCAAGCACTTTCAATGATCCATGACTATTTATGTATAATTTTACAAATTTTTAAGGCCTTGATTTTTTTCCCTCAAATTCACAAACTTTCAAGTATTTTAAAGACCCGTGGGAACCATGATGTATTTGCAAAGCAAACATATTTTTGAAGAACGCACATAGAATTAATAAAAAAAAACAGTTATTATTCCAGCATAATGGAGGGACTTTTTGAAATAGAAGGGATAATGTAACATTTATGTGATGTGATTTGCTGATTGATTCGGTAATTCGCTTTTGCTTACAGACAGAGATCTGTGATAAAAGTGTAGAAATGAATACTATGCTGTACTCATTAGCATGAACAGTGATGCCACAGTCAGTACACAGAATCTCCAAATACTTTATATAAATCCTTCCCAAACAAAAGACATGAAGTCTTGTTACCTGCTACCACTGAGCTGTCAAATTGTTTCACACAGGAGAGCAAAACAAAAGAATATTTTCAAAGGATGGATGCCTTGAGCAGTCAAATCTAACTAGGTAGGTATTCCCCTTAGACACAATTACTTTGTGATACTTCAAAGAGTTGCCAAGCTGTCATTGCTGAGTCAGAAGCTACACCTACTAGGCTCTCCTATTAACAACACTGAGACAAATCACTACAAATGTGTCCGTTTGCTCCCTGCTAAATATTCTTTTGACTTTAATACTCAAATTTTCCATCTTTAGTTATTGTTCTATATACATATAAGCACCAGACTTAGCACTGACCTGAGTCCTGACCTGGCATTTAAGTGTAATGTGCAGCCTGACATCAACTCTAGAGCTCACTGTGCAATGGGAAGACACAATCAAAACATTGGTTGGGATTTTTTCCCAAGTTTTTCCTAATACAACCCTTACATGTCATAAGTACAGTAGGTTGAAAGAGTGGGACACTGTAATCCACACTAGCTGAGAAGTGATACAGAGCAACTACAGTGTGAAAGATGAGAGCGAAAATCTATAGCAAAACTGCAATCTATAGTTCAGTCGAAGTTAATATGAAGCTTCAGCAGTCAATTAGTCGAATCAAGTGAATATATTTATCCTGGCAGTCGTGTGTAGGTTTATTGCCAGTGTTTTGTTCCGGTAACAAACGTACATTCTACTACGTAGAAGTATCCCTCCACTGCTGCCCTAGAAGAAGATCTCATTTCTGAGGGTTTTTTTTGAGACTTGTGAGAGGCTTGCACTGCTTGCCCTTATATCCGTTGTTTTGCTTGAGAAGTGGCCAGTGCCAAGTTAGCCTGACCCACAGTCAGAGTGGCCACAATTATGAGAATAAGAAAAATAACATATGTTTCCTTATAACATATAAATATCAAGCACTTTTCTGTGACTTGAACTAAGTAATTTTTTTTATTAAACTGTGGTGTACTCCTTCCCTCTCTCAACTCACATTCCCTTGGATACTACTACAGTACCAAGACTTTAAAAACATGGCACTATAATTGACCCCGGAATGTCTCCAACAACCATCATGCAAAGACAGCTAACAATCTGGCATACTGGGCCAGTTTCTTGACAACTTGATTCACTAAAAAAGGCAATTTGGAAGAGTGGCGCTCTGGAAGAGTTCCATCCATGCGGGATAAGAGATAGTTTGGAGAGTGGAAATAAGGCCCATAGTCAATCCACTTAAAGGAGGATTAATGCTACAGGATTGATTTGTGGTAATGCCCACCGCATTTTCTGATTACTACAATTTTATGTTAAATGGCATAACAGTCATGAGAGATAAAGGGAGTGTCCACTTTTGCCAGTCCTTACTGACTTAATGTGAGCTTAAGGTCTTTCATTATCAGGAAATCCAGTAAAGTAGCTCTGCAACTAACAGTTGTGACCGCTCTACCACTGGTAGAGCGGTCGCCTGCTAATCGGAAGGTTGGTGGTTCGTCCCATGTCGAAGTGCCCTTGGGCAAGACACTGAACCCCGAATTGCCCCCAATGCTGCGCATCGGAGTGTAAATGTGTGTGAATGTTTATATGATGAGCAGGTGGCACATGTACAGCAGCCTCGGCCAATGTGTATGAATGTGTGTGAATGGTGAATGATTCCTGTACTATGTAAAAGCGCTTTGAGTAGTCGTTAAGACTAGAAAAGCGCTATATAAAAACTGATTTTGTCTATTGGACTGCATATTAATGCCCAATGTATGTGTTGTCCCTTCCAATCAAATTAAGGGAAGGACTACATGTTCAGTACTCAGTATTTAGTGTTTACAGTAGTTTAGGAGTCTGTGTTGACTGCAACTGTCCCGTCTGTGCTCTCTCTCTTAGATGACCCCACTGTGCAGGGCCTGGACAAGTCCCGGCATCTACAAACAGGAGAGATGATCATAATTGTGGTGGTCTTGCTCATGTGGGCAGGTAGGTTTGCAGACTGGGTGAGGTAAATAATAATTCAGTCTTAAGCAAAATAAATCAAAGGGAAAGAAGAGGAAAAACAATTTAAAGTATGATAAAGAACAATACATGAACATTTGAAGGCATAATGTTCCACAAACGTACCGACTGAACTAACGTTAGCTTGCTAATATATGACCTGTTTAGATTAAGAGTATAGAGGCAATGGGGCAATGTGGTATTTCTTCATAGATGCATATACAACTAAAACAAAGTCATACACATATACAAATGTTCAGCAGTTAAGATATATAGTTTGCCCCCTAAACTGTTATTTTAGGAAGTAACAGCTTGCTGCAATTACTTCCTGTTTACGTAAGTGATTGCTTTTAAACTAGACGCTAGATGTTTCCTAGCAACCAATTTACACAATGCTAAGGTCTTCACTGTACTGTAGCTAATTACATTTACTAGTGTAATATATTATAAGCAATATAATATACTGTCTGTATACTAAGCTCCTTTGTGCTGTCACAGTAGCACAAATCTCAATGTCTCTTCTATCTTTTAAGAATGATTAATAGCCTCATTCAATATGATCTCATATTTATAAATCTAATGCAGAGCACAAGATGTTCTTGATCAGTTGTTGTCAGTGGTGAAATTACGATAAAGCCTAATAAATAAGCTAAAAGAAAAGTGAGAACTGTAACTTGGTTGAATTTGTTGTTATTGTCATTTATTGTCAGCTTAGCTGATATAGACTAATGGTGCACACAGATGTTTTACACTGTAGATTATCTTATAGTTACATCAATACATCGACACACTAATCAATAATTCACTAATCAATGGACAGTCATCCAGAACAATGCCTAGAGGGTCCATATTAAGTGGAAGTTAAAGTCCCAAAACATGAGTACAATAAGTCTGACTGACAAATAAATCCGCCAACTGTGAAAGTCGCGTCTTTTTTTAGGCTTTTTTGCAACAGTGATGTCAAACCAACATCACGCTTTTCTGAGCACTCTCTGCATCTAAGCTCTCCATTCATGTAAGAGTTTCTACTCCTTTGAGGGAGTGTGCTGAATAATGAAATGTTGAGGCACAATGAGAAGTGGCATATCTGACAGGCTGCCATGAGTGGGGTTCCCACTCCCGAACAACAGAGTGAGATGTTAAATAATACTAATGAGAGAAATCAAAGTAGCTCAGATGCTGTAAAGAGTGGGACTAAAAGAACAAAAAACCCTGCCAAATTTGCAGAGTAGCTGAGGTTTTTGCAGATATCTTGAGGAAAATGTCCCATTAAAATAACATGACAGTAAACTGCAATGTAATCCGTTTTATGCAGACAAATCATTTCTAAAATTACACAAACACTGCTGTAATTTCACCACGAAATGAACCACTGGAAATGCCTACGAATGGCTCTGTTGATCTCTGCTACAGATACAATGACATGTAGCTGCAATATTGCACTACTTACTGTACATGATGCATAAATAATAATTTGTTAATTAAATGAATTATGCTAAGCTTCTATTTCTCACAGCATCAGTACTTGTCATTACCAGGACCCCATACCACTGAATATTTAATGATGGCATTCTCATACAAATGTATAACCTCAGTGAAGCAAAGCCGTTAATTGTGAGCATACAGTCCTTCTCCAAACTGGAGGCCCAACTGCATCTGGCAGTTTGAATACTAAAGCAAAGTAAACTCCATGGAGAATTGGTGTCTTCCAAGCTTCCAGATAAAGGCACAGCCCTCACACTCCCATGGGAGCAGACTTCAATTTTTCACATGGCCTTTCAACATGCTTAGTTAGAGGAGGTAGTGACATGTCTGTGAGTGACAGTTGCCGCCTCATGACTGAATTCCATTCCTTGTTTGTTTGTGTTGCACATGTGCCCATCTCTCACCTCCCGGCAGCTGTTATTGCCCTGTTCTGCCGGCAGTATGACATCATCAAGGACAATGACTCCAGCAACAGTAAGGAGAAGGCCAAGCCGTCGTCAGAGAGGAGCACGCCGGAGCACCACAGTGGTGGGCTGCTGAGGAGCAAGGTGAGCGTTACTCCACTAAATAATACAGGCCCACATAAAGGCTCTTTCAACAGCTGTATATTTAAACAAACAGCATCTCTCACTACGGGGCATTGAGCCAGCACGTACAATTCCACGACCCAAAACTGCTAATGGATGTCAGGCATCATAATTCTTATATACACTTTTTAGTTTTTTATTGAGACGTGTCAAAATGTCTTCTTTTTGTTCTATGTTGTGCCGTTGCTGTTGTTCCTCCAGTGATTTACAACATTATTGTAATCTAATCTATGAACTCAGCCAACTCACACTGGCGTGAAGTGCCTACCTCTTTGGCTGGACATTGACATGATTACTGTCTGTCACGGAATCAGAGAATGTCTGACCCAAATGCAGAGACAGACAGGCAGTGTTGAGCTTGAGGATTTAATGAACAATAATCCATCCAAAACAAGTCCTGAAGAAAGCAGGCAAAATACAAAAACAGGAACAGGCAGAATCCCAAAAACAGGGACAGGCAAAATCCCCAAAACAGGAATCACAAAAATACCAGGAACACCAAGACCAACGGGGTAGACAACACACACTCTCACACGGAATACCATACACAGTACAATGACCTGACAACAGACAAAGGAAACACAGATACTAAATACAAGAGTTAACAAGCAAACAAGGGACAGGTGACACTAGGGCTAGGGAACAGGGGAAAGACATCAGGGCGGAGCAAACAATCACAAAGGTCGGGAAAACCAAAAGACAGGAAGTAAACAAGACAACACATAAGAGAACAGAGAGACGACACAATAAAACAGGAAATGGGAAAACCAACAGAAAACATGAAACCAACTAAACACAGAAACTTGACGAGACGTGACAGCACCCCTCCCTCAAGGAACAGCTACCAGACGGCCCTGAAATAACAAAACTAAATTGTCCACAGAATAAGCGGGACGAACAAAAGTCAACCCTGGAAGGGCGGAGGCAGGACAAGAGACCATGGGGCTCGGGAATTGAGGACAGTGGGGCTTGGGGACCAGGGGCTGCTGGCAGCCAGGCTCAGGGACAGAGACTGCGGGACGCGGCGAAGACGGAACACCTGTGGCGGCCAAGCAGGACGGCTAAGACTCTCTGGAGACCGGCAGCGAAGGCAGGAACCTTCTGGCGGCCGAGCACGACGGCGAAAACTCTCTGGAGGCCGTCAGCGAAGGCGAAATCCCTCTGGAGGCTGGCGGCGAAGGTGAAACCCCTCTGGCAGCCAAGCAGGTCGGCCAAGGCTAAAGAAAAGGCTGGAGCAGGGTCCTGAGGTGGGACAGCTGGACCAGGGTTCAGCAATAAGGCAACAGGAACAGGAGTTGGCCGAGACTCCAACAGAACACGGGGAGCAGGAGTCTCTGGATCGCCGGGTAATGGCAAAGTTTCTGAGGTGCCGTGCACCGTCACAGTTTCTGAAGTACCAGATAACAGCACAGTCTCTGATGTACCGGACAACAGCACAGTCTCTGAAGTACCGGGCATCGGCACAGTCTCTGAGGTGTCCAACATCGGCACAGTCCCTGAGGTGTCAAGCACTGGCACAGTCTCTGCGACAACGGTCAACAAAGGCTCTGGGAGACTGGTCAGCTGAGGCTCTAGAAGACTGGTCAGCTGAGGCTCCGGAAGACGGGTCAGCTGAGGCTCCGGAAGACAGGTCAGCTGAGGCTCTGGAAGACGGGTCAGCTGAGGTTCTGGACGGTGGGTCCGCTGAGGCTCTGGAAGGCGGGTCCGCTGAGGCTCTGGAAGGCGGGTCCGCTGAGGCTCTGGAAGGCTACATGTCAGCTGAGGCTCTGGAAGGCTGCACGTCAGCTGAAGTTCTGGAAGGCTACACATCAGCTGAGGTTCTGGAAGGCTGCATGTCAGCTAAGGTTCTGGAAGGCTGCACATCAGCTGAGGTTCTGGAAGGCTGCACGTCAGCTGGGGTTCTGGAAGGCTGCACGTCAGCTGGGGTTCTGGGAAGGCTGCACATCAGTTGGAGCTCTGGAAAGCTACGCATCAGTTGGGGTACTGGAAGACTGGTCTGCTGAGGTTCAGGAAGGCTGGTCCTCAGCTGGGGCTCTGGAAATCTGCACGTCAGCTGGAGCTCTGGAAGACTGGTCAGCTGAGGCTCCGGAAGACAGGTCAGCTGAGGCTCTGGAAGACGGGTCAGCTGAGGCTCTGGAAGACTGGTCAGCTGAGGTTCTGGACGGTGGGTCCGCTGAGGCTCTGGAAGGCGGGTCCGCTGAGGCTCTGGAAGGCTGCACGTCAGCTGAAGTTCTGGAAGGCAACACATCAGCTGAGGTTCTGGAAGGCTGCATGTCAGCTAAGGTTCTGGAAGGCTGCACATCAGCTGAGATTCTGGAAGGCTGCACGTCAGCTGGGGTTCTGGGAAGGCTGCACGTCAGTTGGAGCTCTGGAAAGCTACGCATCAGTTGGGGTACTGGAAGACTGGTCTGCTGAGGTTCAGGAAGGCTGGTCGTCAGCTGGGGCTCTGGAAAGCTGCACGTCAGCTGGGGCTCTGGAAGACTGGTCAGCTGAGACTTTGGGCCGCTGACAGCACGGGCTTGGGAACGCTGGACAGTACGGGCTTGAGATCGCTGCACAGCACGGGCTCTGGGCCTCTGTACAGCACGGGCTCGGGGCCGCTGCACAGCACGGGCTTGGGGCCGCTGGACAGCACGGGCTCTGGGCCTCTGTACAGCACGGGCTCGGGGCCGCTGCACAGCACGGGCTTGGGGCCGCTGGACAGCAAGGGCTAGAGTCGCTGGACAGCACGGGCTCGGGGCAGCTGGACAGCACGGGCTCTGGCTCACTGGACATCACGAGTTCTGGGCTGAAGAGAAGTTGAAGCGGGGCATGGCAATGGGAGTCATGTTGTCCTTTTCCCCGTCTACGGCCTCCACGGGTCCCACGGAAGATAGCCAGACAGGTACCCTCAAAGGACTGCTTGTAGTCGGGGGTGCCCGCTGAACAAGTAGCAGTTGAGCCAACAGACAGGAGTTCAGGGGAGCTGCTAATAGATGTACTGGACTTTTGTCTTCCAGCTTGAAGGCTGGCTGCTTTGGCCTCCTCAGTCTTTCTAGCACACATAGCAACATATTGGAATACAGTCATAAAAGTCTCTGGCTCTACTCCAGGTTGAGAAACGTCATTACTTGGAGAAGCAGGCAAAGGGGCAGACCAGGTCAAGAACAAAGATCCTGTAGCCAAAATGCTAGCAGACCGAGCAACAGGCAGGCTGGTGGGTCCTAACTGGCACGGAGATAGGCCGGGAATCCGATTAGGAGCATTTGTGGAGCTAACAGGATTGGATGAACTCAACCCATTAGCAGGTGGAGGAGCTGGAGTGGAAATGAAGCGGATAGCCCAGTTAGGAACAGAGTCCTTTAACCAACAGACAGGCAGTGTTGAGCTTGAGGATTTAATAAACAATAATCCATACAAAAAGAAAGCAGGCAAAATACAAAAACAGGAACAGGCAGAATCACAAAAAACGGAATCACAAAAACACCAGGAACACCGAGACCAACGGGGTAGACAAAATACACTCTCACATGGAATACCATACACAGTACAATGACCGGACAACAGACAAAGGAAACACAGATACTAAATACAAGAGTTAACAAGCAAACAAGGGACAGGTGACACTAGGGCTAGGGAACAGGGGAAAGACATCAGGGCGGAGCAAACAATCACAAAGGCGGGAAAACCAAAAGACAGGAAGTAAACAAGACAACAGAGAGACTACAAAATAAAACAGGAAATGGAAAACCAACAGAAACCATGAAGCCAACTAAACACAGAAACTTGTCACTGGAGACGGGACACTGTCATTTTGTAGGATGTATGTACATCTGCCTCTGCTGTACAAGTTGGAAAACAAAGAGCTCCAATATGCCAATGAATGTTGATGGATTTATCTGGAGATGATGCTTGATCAATAACTAAGATATTGCCCAGTGATGGTGTATGTAGCAGGTTCACATATACTTCTGCTGACCTACTACAACCTTCTCTCCTGTGCTTTACCCATCCTCACATTCTCATATAAAAATTGATTAACAGCAATCTGTTCCCATGATTAAAATGCAAGACATAAATTGACATTTATTTGATTAGCAAATGCAATTTGCATCTGGAGGCATGTAAATAATGATAATGTTTAATTAGAAAATATGTTTTCCTTTAAAGTAAAAAAACAAACATCTTTTATTAAACCAAGGACGATACCGTTAACACTGGTAGAGAAAAAAAGCTTGACTTTATTTTTTATTTTTTTTATTTGAATTATTCTTTGTCATTTACGTTGTATGTTGTAGACCATGCTATATGTAGACGCTTACCACTTTCTGGTACTGTACATAAATCGTCCAGTAAACATTACAGTTAACTGTTGAAACTTTACCTTAGTTTAATGCTTGAATTTACCTTTGCTGTATATAGACAGCACTGTTGCTGGAACACGTCTCGACCATATAGTTTATTTCTTAAGCTTGACCTTATATGTATACTGTATGGCAATTCATTTGAACCATTTCAGAGAAGAACTCTTGTAAAATATATACTGTTGTAAAATGCAACCTTTCTCTTAAAAAATGCGTCTTGCATTAAAAAAGCACCTAATGGAAATGGTTTCTTTTGCAGATGTCATCACAGAAATCTCCAAAGATACATTCCTCAACCGCAGTCTCCAGTACTTATAGAAAACATACAAGCAGCATGTCTGTTATGTAAAATACAGTACAGGCCAAAAGTTTGGACACACCTTCTCATTCAATGGGTTTCCTTTATTTTCATGACTATTTACATTGTAGATTCTCACTGAAGGCATCTCCTCTTAACAGTTGTTCTAGAGACGTGTCTGCTGCTAGAACTCTGTGTGGCATTCATCTGGTCTCTAATCTGAGCTGCTGTTAACTTGCGATTTCTGAGGCTGGTGACTCGGATGAATTTATCCTCAGCTGCAGAGGTGACTCTTGGTCTTCCTTTCCTGGGGCGGTCCTCATGTGAGCCAGTTTCGTTGTAGCACTTGATGGTTTTTGCGACTGCATTTGGGGACACATTTAAAGTTTCGCAATTTTCCGGACTGACTGACCTTCATTTGTTAAAGTAATGATGGCCACTCGTTTCTCTTTACTTAGCTGATTGGTTCTTGCCATAATATGAATTCTAACAGTTGTCCAATAGGGCTGTCGACTGTGTATCAACCTGACTTCTGCACAACACAACTGATGGTCCCAACCCCATTAATAAGGGAAAAAAATTCCACTAATTAACCCTGACAAGGCACACCTGTGAAGTGAAAACCATTTCAGGTGACTACCTCATGAAGCTCATTGAGAGAACACCAAGGGTTTGTAGCGCTATCAAAAAAGCAAAGGGTGGCTACTTTGAGGAATCTAAAATATAAGACACTTTTTTGTTAAGTACATAATTCCATATGTGTTCATTCATAGTTTTGATGCCTTCAGTGAGAATCTACAATGTAAATAGTCATGAAAATAAAGGAAATGCATTGAATGAGAAGGTGTGTCCAAACTTTTGGCCTGTACTGTATATGTTGCATGTGCTGTAATTATACAGAGTTGGTTTAAGATTGACACTATTGAACGCTCAGTGGTAAATTTAAGAATAGACAGGTCCATGTCTTGGAAAAATATAGACTTAAGTCAGAGGTGAAGCTTTGTGTGAGAAATGCCATTAAAAAGTACCAGCGGACAGATGTTTGCAGTCACAGCTCAGTAATGAGGTCATGGTCAATCAATAATTGAGGTCATTTGCATAGTGAGAGTTACCTCTGGCTGGGATTTAGCATAGAAACATATTGAGTTCTCTTTTTTTTTTAATTAGCTGAGGGACAATTGTAGGATTCCTCATTGTGTTGGCTTATCTCTCCTTCCAGTCCTCATTAGGTGGTCAGATTTTTACGCTAAGGTCGGTGGTTTAGCAAAACTCCTAAAAGGTGTTTAGTCTCACCACTGCTTGTGCGAGAGAGTGGATGTATGCAGACAGATCAGTGCCATATTTCTGTCAATTTAAAACATCTTCATGAAATAGTATTTGAAACTATAGATCTTGATTGTTTGAAACATATTATGTAAGAAATACACATACAGTATATATCTACTGTAAATTGTATGTATTTCTGATATTTCTTTGAATAAAATATTAGCTTTCCTTTTAAATGTTCCTCAATTCATACAAAACCAGGCTGTAAAAAAAGATGGGGGGGAAATATACCACTGAACAATCGTGTGAAATTTAACAATAAATACACCTTTCTTACTTTTTCACAATAACGATTTCTAAATCTTCTAGCGGTTAAAGTGGAATGCAGATTGTCTTCTAGCATTTAAATACGGTAATAATACCTGGGTTCATGGCTCCTCTGCCAGATACAGTATTGTTTACTGTAACAGTAACAGCGTATTTGTCTTCTATGATCAAAGCATGCCTTTATTGTAGAGGAGAAAGTAAAAATAATAATAATGATTTTTATCCTTTCTCTTACAGTTCCATCCTTCTGTGCCGTCTATCAACATCATCGAAGTTTGAGAAGAAGGAATTCCTCTCTCTCTAATACGATCAATGCATTTCCACCTTTCTCACTGATGAGTTAAAAAAACTGAAAACAGTGAAGTTTCTGAGGGTCATCATCAGTGAATAAGGTTGGCTGAGGCTGTCTTTGCTAAAGACATGCATGCACACAGTATTTATAGAAAAACACTATAAACTACAAGTGCACACCAATTCACATGACCCTACACACCCCAATACACACACACACACACACACACACACACACACACACACACACACACACACACAATACAGTAGCTAACAGAACCTACTCCTGCAGGTTGATAGTACATAAACTAATGATAACCCATGGTGCAGTTAACATTGAAGACTTTGCCAGGTGCTTAGTACGTTATTGCAATACAAAACACACAATCATCTCTGGGAGGCGGGGCTTCATGACTTTAAATACGCAGTGTATTTTTGATATTGGCATGTGCAATTAGACACCACATTCCCCTGTTATAGATAACTCAGCTCCAAATAAATCAACATTTTCCCATTGCAAATAGTGTTAATAAATGATATTGTCTCATCACAAATGTATTGTGATGCAGATTGTTAATAAGGAAAGAAAGAAAATACATGTATTCATTTGTAAGAACCACCATGACGATGTCATAACGTTTTCTAGTAATATTAAAATACCATTTGCTGGTCAACATTGTATTTTTTCATGTCATAAATAACGAACATTATGTCTGTACATAGTGCATTCATTTACTAAAGTTGCATGCAGGTCATTTGCCTGTAGAATAGCATTTGATGTGCATTCAAAGTTAGATGCCAAAAATCAAGTAATAAATAATGATTGCAGTCCTGTGAAGCTGTTCATGTTTTATTCTATTCTGCCAGCATTTAGAACAGGACGTTAACTTTCATCAGCCAGTGTTTCATTTCAGATCTCGTTCATTTTCCGACAATTATATTTTCTGAAGTGTAAAATAAATAATTTTTTGAATGTCCCATCACAAAGTTGCAGCTAATGTAATGTGATTTTTCTCACCGAAATGCTTCACTTCTAGCCTAGAAATCTAGACGCACCCTAGCGGCAGCAAAATTATTTTGCAGCCAGGGGGTCTAGGCACTCTCCGTTGACTTGCGAGCTGGAAAAACCAAACTCTGGTCAGGCCAATCACATCGTGTATATAGTAGGTGGGCGGGCTTAAATGGCGCACAAAATGCACTTTCACACACAAACTGCTCATCAACTGTCACAGAGATGCATTTTGTGCATTAAATGCTGGCTTGAGACTTACAGTACAATAGAAAAACTGCACTTCATGCACAAAATGCTTGCCAAGTCGTGTCACAAAAAAGTGTTTTAAGGCAGTTACGGAGTGCTACAAATTAATTAGGTAATTATATAGTAGTTACATTTATCCATGCATTTACCTTCATTATGAAGTACAAAATGCATATATGGATGGATGAAAAGTGACAAATTAAATCCTAACGTGTACAGTATTTTGTTGCTCAAACTGTATTTTGTGTATGTGAAACCTGGTGCATTATCCATAAAATTGGGTGGTGCACTGTAAAATATTACAGACCCATTTAGTTATGTCCACTTATTTCTTATTTTTAACTGAACGAGCTTATACAAGTTGTGGATTTTGAACTCAACTTTATGAGTTTTTGAAAGTTAAACTTGCATTTATTCATTGGGTTGACTATTTAAAAAAATGTATGTGTTGATTGAACTTGGATATGTAAGTTAAGTTATCAGTTGAAAAAAAAGCGTGTGTGTGTGTTGCAACAAAAAAGAGCTGCCTTTCGAGTTTTTTTCCACGGCAAAGTTAAAGCATGGACACAATAAATTAATTATACACCGCCGATAAGTGATGTAGGCTATTCAAATTTCTACTAAAATATAACACGTGTTGTGGCAAACAAGAAAGCACTGGTGCCCGGCGGAGGGAGTACCTGTCAACAACTTGTGAATTTCACTCTTATCAAATTGAAATGGAAAGTTCTTTTCAAAAGTCAAACGTTTAGCTCCGCCCACATTTAGCCCAATCCCGATCTGCGTACTGCAGTCAGGACTGCAATTGGTTCATTGGCTGGCCAATTCCCATGATGCAAGGCGGTAAATAGAGTTGTGTTAAAATTTGCTTAAACGTTTGCAGTTTGTTTGAAATATAAATCTACAAGATCAGTAGAGAGGCCGCTATTTCGCATGGGGCCCTGGGCCAGCCCCACCCAAGCACCCGAGCTATCGCCGCTATAAATGTGGTTATGTTGTTTTAACTTGAAACTGTGAGTTGAAATAAAGCAGAAAAGTATGTCTGTTATACTAGGCAAGGAAGGTTTCTTGCATTATTAAAGAAAATAAATTATTTGTTTTAACTTAAAGTATGAAGTTAAACCAAGTAATAAAAAGTTAATGCAACTAAAAGAACAACTTTAACAAAACTAGAACACACACATTAACTTTAATTTTTAAGTTGAGTGAACTTCGATTTTCAAGGCAGCAGGTGAACTTTCATTTCCAAGTTAAACTAACATGAAATTTATTACAGTGTGGAATTCATATTCAAGAACTTTAAGAGAACCCAGTTAATATTAAATACTGGACAATATGGTGCACAAATGAGCACAAATAAAAACCCTAAAACAATAAAACCACAACATATTCTTAAGATATTCATATTCTTAAGAAAGCCAAGTAATACAGCTGGGATTGTGATGTGATGTAAGGGATAACAGGCAGGAATTTTGAAGAGATAAACTCCTTTCTTGTTAAAGGTCTTCAGTTCAAGAGATGGAACTTGAATCGAATGGCTGCTCTGACACTCAGTGATGCTGTTCTGGGAACCAATGTTGTAATAATAATAGAAATAACATTTATTTTTATAGTGCCTTTCATGAAACCCAAGGACACTTTACAGAATTAGTGGCTATACTAAGGGAGGTTGTAGGCTGTGGTAAACAAGTGGTGTTTCAGGAGTTTTTTTTTTAAATGTCCAGGGATGTAGCAATTCAAATATCTGCAGGGAGGGTTTTCCAGAGGGATGGGGCTGCAACACTAAAGGCTCTGTCTCTGATGGCACAGAGTCTGGTGTGGTCATCCGAAGCAAACAGTGGGCGCGAGCAAGGCATCACCACCTAGCATGGACATCTCGAACCGCTTTGCACTACTGGCAACTGATGATCCTCCGACTCCGGCCGCTCTCCAGGTGGCTAGCTCCACGGATGGCGACTCTCCTGATCCAGCCCTCCATCGGCCGAACGGCAGGGCGACTGCCAATCCGCTGACTTCGGCTCCTCCACTGGCCTCGACTCACCAGCTGGCCGACGACCTCAGGCTCCCCTCCAGGATTCAGCCCCCCTGCAGGCTCCGGCTCCCCTCCAGGCGGATGGGCCAATGGCAGGTGACTACCTGGCTCTGGCTCCCAGGTGTTTTGTCAAGTGCCTGAAATCATACCTGCAAGACAGTTTTTTTGTTGCCATTGGCAACTGCACCTCAGCACCTACGTCCTTGACCTGTGGAGTCCCCCAGGGCTCAATTTTGGGTCCGCTTCTTTTTAACCTATATATGCTCCCACTTGGACAAATCTTAAAGAATAATCTTATCTCCTATCATAGCTATGCTGATGACACCCAAATCTACCTAGCTTTGAGACCTAATGATTATGGCCCATCTCTTAGTCATTGTATTGAGCAAATTAACCACTGGATGTCTCAGAACTTCCTCCAGCTAAACAAAGACAAAACTGAAGTAATAATTTTTGGTAAAAAGGAGGAAAGATATAGGATTGCCACCATTCTCGACAAAAAAGGATTTAAAACAAAGGATATGGTTAGAAATCTTGGTGTCCTCATAGACAGAAATTTTAACAGTCACATGAAAGCAATTACTAAATCAGCATTTTACCATCTCAAATATATAGCCAAACTTAGGGGTTTTATGTCAAAAGATGACTTAAAGAAACTGATTCCTGTAGGGTTGATTACTGCAATGGGCTGTTCACAGGCCTTCCTAAAAAGACCCTTAAACAGCTTCAAATGATACAAAACGCAGCAGCCAGAGTTCTTACAAAAACAAAAGAACTGAGCACATCTGACTGCTTCAGGGCAGCGGAGCGGCTGGGGGTTGACTCTCCACGGTTCTCATTGGCTTTATAAGTCCTAATGTGAAAAAGCTTAACATGGTTTAATGTATCTAAACAACGATCAATCATCACCAAAAATCCTCTTCTATATTGCTCATCATAACCACATAAATCGTTGGATTTCGATTTAGTTTTTTTGACAGGCTTAAGTGTTCATGACAAGATATGACCATGATACATCTGGTGATGATTGATCGTTGTTTAGATACATTAAACCACGTTAAGCTTTTTCACGTTAAGCGTTTTAGAATGTCCCATTACCTGAGGTTAAGTACGATTCGAGTCAGGAGTCCAGAGAATAGCCACTCAAGTCGGACTGGAGTCCGAGTCCAGGAGTCGAGTACTCAATCACTGACTATTTCACACAAAAGTAGTCAGAAACTTCATCCAACTTCCGAGTCCTATTTATTATGAATGCTCATGTCCGATTTCATAAATCCTCAAGACCAAGTCATCAGTGCGCGAGTCCAAGTCAAGGAGCGCAGAGAATAGCCACTTGAGTCAGACTTGAGTCCAAGTCCAGGACTCGAGTACTCCATCAGTGCTGTGAACATAATTTGACTGGGAGAAAAGCTCAGTGGATATCCATGAGAGTCGGACTGACATCGGTCTTAAGATTACAGTATATTGCTACGGTTCATTGATTGGAAACACAAATGAAGTTACTGTATTTGTTTACTTTCCTTAATAATAAAACCTCTACTAATAGCTAAAGGGTAGTCATCAAGCCGTTATTTAACCAACAACTGCTACATTTATCCACAGTGAAGCAGAAGTTACAACACAAGACTGTCTGCTGCAGTAAAAATTAATTAAGCCATTTCACCTGGCCTTTAAACTAGAATGTTCCTAATCAAAATGTAATTACATAGAAGTATCCAAGAATACAGCTCATCCTAAAATAGAAAGTGATTACAGCCTCCCAGGGATTAATAGGTAATATTGTATACCCTTCCTTTTTTCTAACTCTGACTCAGTGCAGCACTGCAGACTTCTTTCCATTAGTTGTTCATGTGATTTATGGGCTGTTATTATGACTGAGACAAACTTTGGTTGGAAGTGATTCAGAGATCCAAGTTTTTATAAATATAGGGTTTGCATAGGAGAGTACTTTTATTATCGTAGCACTTGGCCCCCATGTGTACAACAATATTAGCAGCGTCCTCTTTTCTCCATATGTACTTTATTTCTACATGGAGTAAACATTTTTTTTTTAGAAGACAAAGTTTTTCTGAAGTTGAAAACTGCTTTATTTAAAAAAAAAAGGAGAAAGTAAAAATAATAATAATGATTTTTATCCTTTCTCTTACAGTTCCATCCTTCTGTGCCGTCTATCAACATCATCGAAGTTTGAGAAGAAGGAATTCCTCTCTCTCTAATACGATCAATGCATTTCCACCTTTCTCACTGATGAGTTAAAAAAACTGAAAACAGTGAAGTTTCTGAGGGTCATCATCAGTGAATAAGGTTGGCTGAGGCTGTCTTTGCTAAAGACATGCATGCACACAGTATTTATAGAAAAACACTATAAACTACAAGTGCACACCAATTCACATGACCCTACACACCCCAATACACACACACACACACACACACACACACACACACACACACACACACACACACACACAATACAGTAGCTAACAGAACCTACTCCTGCAGGTTGATAGTACATAAACTAATGATAACCCATGGTGCAGTTAACATTGAAGACTTTGCCAGGTGCTTAGTACGTTATTGCAATACAAAACACACAATCATCTCTGGGAGGCGGGGCTTCATGACTTTAAATACGCAGTGTATTTTTGATATTGGCATGTGCAATTAGACACCACATTCCCCTGTTATAGATAACTCAGCTCCAAATAAATCAACATTTTCCCATTGCAAATAGTGTTAATAAATGATATTGTCTCATCACAAATGTATTGTGATGCAGATTGTTAATAAGGAAAGAAAGAAAATACATGTATTCATTTGTAAGAACCACCATGACGATGTCATAACGTTTTCTAGTAATATTAAAATACCATTTGCTGGTCAACATTGTATTTTTTCATGTCATAAATAACGAACATTATGTCTGTACATAGTGCATTCATTTACTAAAGTTGCATGCAGGTCATTTGCCTGTAGAATAGCATTTGATGTGCATTCAAAGTTAGATGCCAAAAATCAAGTAATAAATAATGATTGCAGTCCTGTGAAGCTGTTCATGTTTTATTTATATTAAGACAAAGTTTTTCTGAAGTTGAAAACTGCTTTATTTAAAAAAAAAAATTTTTTTAACAAATGCACCCATTTTTTCCTGTTCCTGTTGTATGAACATGGTTTCATAGCATGTTAACACTTCAAATACATCATTCAAATAGCAGCAACTAGACATCTGCTGTGTACTAAAATAACCTGCACAATCACACCTCTAACTCACTAGGGAATATCCACAGTACTTAAAGGTCATTGCACTCTATATGCAGCTTTCTTAGATGGAGTTCAAACTTTAGCTTATCTGACCTCCACAAGCCAGTTTCAATAGATTCTCTATATCAAACAGTAAAACTATTACCAATTAAACATTAAGCCATTAAATAAGTGTGGAACACCCTATCAGTAGTGAAGTAGCCATTTCAAAATTGTATTAAATAGCCCATTAGCGATTAATTACACAGTTATGAATACTAAATGAGCTGTTCATTGATAGATCCCAGGACACCACGGACAAATAAGACATTGGTAAAGAACATATTGCCTTGTTAAACAAGAATTCCTGAAATAGAATCTAGTGAATTACAAACCTTTTGTATTGTGACAATAGTTGGGAATATGTTCGGAGAACAATCTTGTAATGCTTAGGTCCAGAGGTGGTTAGGGTCACTGCTCAGGACACCAAACAGTGACAGTGTGGCTATTAACTGCAGAGTGGCGTAACAGGACAAAATATGTAGTTGTCCTATCCATTATTCGTACTCTTATTCACTAAAATAGGTCGCTAGACTCTGAAGACATGACATGCAGGTACTTGTCGGTTTGCAGTGAGCTCACATCTGTCAAACATCTGCAAGGAGAGCAAAAAGCAGTGAAAGTGGAGAGAAGCAGACAGGCTCTTTCCATTGACTCAGCATCTCTAGTGTATTGATTAAAACAAAACCAACATCAATGGCATTTTAAAACCTAAAATTGTGAATTGTTGTCACCACACAAATGTAATGCCACAGTGCACAGAAGCAGAAAACAAGAAGCAGCAATGTTGTGGTTGTCAATGTAGTACATGAAATAACACCAAGTAGCTTCTCAGTCTCCAGTGAGTTTTCCTAAAACATCAAAGTGATCAAAGTGCACTTTTTCTTTGATTGCTCACTGCAGTCTTTGTTCACCCACAAGACGGGGTGGTGATCACATTGAGGTTTCTGGAAAGTTCAAAGTTACAGTAGACTGGTGGATGAATGTGTTATTTGATTAGTAATTTGTATTTACCACGAGTAAGCTTGCAGGTAATTTTCAAACCCTCGTCTCATAACAAAAATTGGAGGCTCCCTGCCATGATGCAGCCTCCACGTCTTTAAAAGTTAAAATATTTGCACACCTCCATAAACAGTAATCAGACTAAACAAACACCCACAGAAGGTACTGTCATCTCACAGACCACACACACACACACACACAATTTTGATTAGATTGGGTTTTACACCTGCAAAATATGAGCCCTTATCAGAACCCTTGCCAACTCTCTATGAAGTGTTCCAGGTGCACATAAATATTCATTCGCACATTTTAATAAATGTGATGTGTGATTTTTCTGTTCATTCATAATTTTAGGTTTGGTCTTAATCTGTAATAATGCCATTTGGAAATTCTGTTTGTTAAAATGCATTTTACTTGACTAGTTCCACTTGGTGCCAGTGAACAAAAACAAAAACCTCCTTTGTGTAAGGTTCGTTGACTACACATTTTTCAAGATTAATCAGGTTGGCAGTGTGATAAATCTTTCTAAAATTTTGCAGGTGCAGCTATAAAAACATTAATTTTATCTGAAATTGAATTTCCTGGGTTAAGAATTCATATGGCCTTTCTCTATTTTCTATTTGTGATTGGGAAAACAAATAGGATATTGTTGCCTTGCACCTGGTATTTATTATTTAAGATTTCAATCTTCAGCAGTGGGCTGACTGAATAGATGTAGCAATGTAATGGTGCAGTCAGAAGGCCAAACAAGAGACAATCCTTGTTTTGGATCAACCACACTGAGCTGGAAAATGTTTGAGAAGAAAACAGATTAAAATGTTCTGGACAGATGAGTAGAAGGGTCATGACAAATAAAGTGCTTGTCTGCACAGTGAGCTGTGGTGGTTTAATTGGTTCTTTTAGAGGAAGTTTTTTTTTAAAGTTATTATTGATCAAATTATAAAGCAATCTTGAAATCAAATTAGCTATAAAAAGAAATGGCGATCATATTGTGTGGCACTGCTAAAGACCAAACTATCTTTGCAATTATTCTGTGTATGACTGAAGACGCTTTGAGTGTATCCAAACACCGGTTCTGCAAGTGGCCTTCTATATTCAATATGAAAAATGACAGTTGAGTGCAATGAAATATTTGTACAATGTCTTATTGTTTATTATTTATTATGCATAAATATGTAACAAACCATAACAGTTTCCAAATTCTGTACACATTTTACACAGTTCAGGACAACTGCTAGTGGTTTATACACAAATTGCTATTATCATAATATCACGACAGTGTTGGAAACCCACTATTGCATAGATAGTAAATAAGCACCTTCTTTGAAAAGTAAACCGATACTGTAAACATCAGTGGTTAATTTGGGCAATAGTAGCGTATCTGAAAATTCTGAAAGCATCAGATGTTTTCTGGACTCAAACCTCCGCAGCGTGATTTGTATTCAGTGCACTCCAGACTCAAATTGGCATGTTATACGTCCAAGTGCAGGTCTGTCCCCCCCGTCCCGCATGGACAATTCTCTGCCATGCCAAAGAACAGCATCCATTCAAGATTTGCAGGGAATAAGTGTACAGTATATACAATACTGACTACATGAAACAAAACTCTCAGTCCAGCAGATCAATTCGTGCCACAATACAATTAATACAGGGATTGATCAAATCTAAATAACACAGAGGGACTTGTTTGCAAAATAACATCATATTACGTCGCTTTTTTTGCTTGAAAATCAATTAAAAAAGGCAA
The DNA here is from genome assembly GCF_010015445.1 of Perca fluviatilis. Taxonomy (NCBI): domain Eukaryota; kingdom Metazoa; phylum Chordata; class Actinopteri; order Perciformes; family Percidae; genus Perca; species Perca fluviatilis. Next base: position 18,057,928 of record NC_053129.1, read on the forward strand.
ATTCTGGGTGAAAAACTATATTTTACTAAGATCTAATAGTGCCCCTCATATGTCTCTGCATTGGAAAACAATGCAGCTTGTGGTGAAGCTGTGCAAAAGCAACTCCAGCTTTTATCCTTATTAGTAAATGTGCTTCTCAACTCTGTTTGATGGTTGTCATTATTGAAAACCATTATCGAGTCAGAGAGCTCCTGGACAACAGCCCATCTCTCAATCAGCAGATACTGAAGCCTCCACACATGAATCAATCAATCAGTCAAATCAATGACGGAGCTGAAAAGGTGAGAAAATGTTGCAAAAATCATTTCTACTTGCAAGGAAAAATGTTCAAGAGAAAGGTAATGCAAAATGACAATGTTGCATTTTGACAGTGCACTCTGCTGAACAGTCAATACTAATGATCCTCTATAGACATGCTGGAGGCTATTTATGATACCCAAACAGTAAAGAGCTTTCTTTCAATGATGCAATGGAGTCCGTATTTTAGCCTGTCAGGAACGAAACAATGCAATTAAGCTTCACGGCGGCGTAACCTGATAAGCCATCCAATTATTCTGCAGCGGGTGTCATGACAACGACACTGAGCTCCCCGCTACCTCCCGCCTCAGTCATGATGCCATGAATACAGAGAGAAGGACCACTTCTGTGGGCAAATTATAATATCCTCTTGACAATGAACGTCATCTGAGCGGATGGATGAAAATTATTTGCTGAGTCTAAGGAGAGCAATATTAGTCCATAATAAGATTTGGGACAAAGGACGTGTTTTTTGAAACAGATTGCAGTTAAGAGAGGAAAATGTGAACTGTGTGTGTGGGTAACTTTTGAAAAAATAAAGCAATTCCTGAAGTAATAAAAACCACATACAATTATATTTGTACAAATTGTCTAACCTAATGCAAAACATACAACCATCTACACATTCACATATTAACAAGAGTGATTACTGTTTTTTAAAAACAAGCTGTGTGAAGCCCCGATTCTATTTATCCTACTTCTTTGATAATCATACAATATGCATACATAAATACACAGCTTTGACATTGAAAAAATACAGCATATGGAAATAGGTTTCTTTACTCTAATAGTTTGTTTTCAGTAAATCAGTTTAAACAAGTCGATACATACCCTTCTCATCTCCGTGCGTGCTGTAATTATTATATTATTAGCTTAGCCCAGAACACATCCTGCAGGTAACTGGTTCCAACTAGCCTACTGCTCCGAATTGTGACAAGTGACAAAATTTTACACGTTTACACTATTTACATGTTGTGATTTGTAGAGTCACAGCGTGTACAAAAAAACAACGTAACATGAGACACAGCCATCTTCTATCTGTAAACAAACCGGGAACTATATTCTCAGACAGGCTTGCTGCAAGCATATCACTCCGCCCAATTACTATATTCTTCCGCCTGAGAATATAGTTCCCGGTTTGTTTACAGTTAGAAGATGGCTGTGTCTCATGTTACATTGTTTTTTGTACACACTGTGGCTCTACAAATCACAACATGTAAATAGGAACATGTTGGAGTTATTTTGTCACTTATTCAGAGCAGTAGGATTACTGGAACCATTCGCCTGCCTGTTCTGTGATGGCCTGATGCCGCTGGAGCCGTCAGACAGCTTTACAGCACGCACGGAGATGAGAAGGGTATGTATCGACTTGTCTAACTCTGGGGGTTACGGTGAATAAGCTAAATTCCCAATAAGTCGGCGTGTTCCTTTAACAGTATCATTTTCTTTATTTACAGGGGCAGCTGACTGATTGAGGAGACAATAGAATGTAAAACAGCCATTATATTTTGGTTACATAAGCCATATTGATATAAAACAGCACTAAAATTGATTGTTACAGGAATGTCAGCCTGTTTCTGCGAGAGAAAGGTTTACTGTTGTGTTGAGTGATGAAGATTGTGTTTTCTTTACTTTACAAACACAATCTATTGACAATGTTAACATAACGCAAGCAAGCACAAGGGTTATCAATAAATTATTCATTTTGATTACTGATCATCCACATTTCTTCAATAGTACGGTAGTCCTTGAGTGTGTTTTTTGATGGATTTAAGACTTTAAAACCAGATTAAGATGCGTTTACCCAAAACCACAAAAGGACAGTTGTTTTGAAGAATTGTTCATTCTGAAAACACAATATGGAGACTTATATTGTACTATGTTGTAAATATTGTTTGAACACTGTATCCAATAAAATATATGAAAAAAAAGAAGATGCGTTTACCTTAAAGGGGCACCCATCAATTTTACAAATCAAATTCAGTTTGTTCAGTATTACAAACCCCAATTCCAATGAAGTTGGGACATTGTGTACAACGTAAATAAAAACAAAATACAATGATTTGCAAATCTTTTCCAACCTATATTCAATTGAATACACTACAAATACAAGGTATTTAATGTTCAAACTGATAAACTTTGTTTTTTTGCAAATATTAACTCATGTTTTTGGGTGCCTGGGTAGCTCACCTGGTAGAGCGCATGCCCATATACAGAATTTGATGCCTGCAACACATTCCAATAAAGCTGGGACAGGGGCAACAAAAGACTGGGAAATTTGAGGAATGCTCAAAAAACACCTGTTTGGAACATTCCATAGATAAACAGGTTAATTGTTCATGATTATTAATTATTTATAAAAAAGGAGCATCCCCAAAAGGCTCAGTTGTTCACAAGCAAGGATAGGGCAAGGTGATGCAGCTCATGTGAGCAAATAGTCCAAAAGTTTAAGAACAACATTTCTAAACGTACAATTGCAAGAAATTTAGGGATTTCATTATCTACAGTCCATAATATCATCAAAGTGGAAAAGTGTGCTGTGGTCTGACAAGTCCACATTTAAATTGTTTTTGGAAATCATGGACATCATGACCTCCGGGCCAAAGAGGAAAAAGACCATCCATATTGTTATCAGTGCAAAGTTCAAAAGCCAGCTTCTGTGATGGTATGGGGGTGTGTTAGTGCTCATGGCCTAGGTAACTTGCACATCTGTGAAGGCACCATTAATGCTGAAAGGTACATATAGGTTTTGGAGCAACATATTCTGCCATCCAAGCAAAGTCTTTTTTGGGGACGTCCCTGCTAATTTCATTCTTCACGTGTTACAACAGCATGGCTGCAGTCCAGACCTGTCTCCCATTGAAAATGTGTGGCACATTATGAAGCGCAAAATACAACAAAGGAGACCCCGGACTGTTGAGCAACTGAAGTCGTACATCAAGCAAGAATGGGAAAGAATTCCACCTACAAAGCTTTAACAATTAGTGTCCTCAGTTCCCAAATGCTTATTGGGTGTTGTTAAAAGGAAAGGTGATGTAACACCGTGGTAAACATGCACCTATCCCAGCTTTTTTGGAACGTGTTGCAGGCATCAAATTCAAAATGAGGGAATATTTGCAAAAAAAACAATACAATTTCAACCATCAGTTTGAATATTAAATATCTTGTCTTTATAGTTCAATTGAATATAGGTTGAAAAGGATTTGCAAATCATTGTATTCTGTTTTTATTTACATTTTACACAACATCCCAACTTTATTGGAATTGTAAATCATTTGCAACTGCAAAAACAGTTGTATAATGTGTGACTACAAAGTCCCAGATGAGGTCATAGTGATGTCATCAGGATTATGGTCTTTCTTATATTTAAATCAAAGCCTGCCTAACAAACTGGAAGCGTGGAGTTTGGAATATATGGGTGTTACCAGGCAAGTAGGGTCTTATAAAAGACACTAACTGCATTAAGGGTAATGTAGGATGCAGTGTTTTTGGAATTTGGCTCATACAAGGGAGTACAGGTGAGGATATCTTGGCCTCTACGGCTTAAATTTGGATCATTGTTGTTATAATTGGTCTCATCTGAGCCACCCAACATTATGAAAGTGCAATACTAAATCACTGGAGAACCCCTTTAAATGCCAAACTGTAGTTGTTTGTCAAGAGCATTGATGGTGGTCCCTAAACTCTGGCTTACTGAATGCATTGCTTTAAACCCAATGAGACTAAGTGTCTGACACTACAGAGCAACACTAAGCTTGACTGTTCGTTCTTGACCTTCCAAAGCTTTTAGCAACAACTCATGGCCTTCCTCAGCAGATGACGTTTCTCAGTTGTCATGGTGAGGTTCATTTATTGTCATTCTACAACACAGTGTTGCACAAGTTGTAGTCCCCTTATTCTGCACAAAAAAAGGAAAGAAACTGTTCTGTAGTCTGGTGGTACGACAGCGGCAGGGTGTACAACCAGTTGCTGGAGTGGGTATTGTCTTATCCTTTGAGCTCTGCACACCTCACCGATATCACTAATGCTCAGTAGATGGGTATCAATGCAATGGGCGGTTTTAAACACCCGCTGCAGAGCCCTCCTATCCTGGGCCGTGCACAATCCATGCCAGTTTTGGTCACATGGTAACAAATGGATAAAAAAAATGGGTAACTCAATTCCGTCTTCTGATAATTTATTCACTTTTTTCTTGGGGGAGTTTTTCCTTTATTGAAATAGAGGTTCGTATGCTGTACAGATTGTTAAGTCCTTGGAAGCAAATTTTGTGACTTGGGAGATAGATTTTACACACACACACACACACACACACACACACACACACACACACACACACACACACACACACACACACACACACACACACACACACACACACACACACACACACACACACACACACACACACACACACACACACACACACACACACACACACACACACACACACACACACACACACACACACACACACACACACACACACACACACACACAAATATTTTTTATAACTTGATGCCACCCCCACATCTTATATAACAAACTAAACAATCTCCATGATAACTGAGCAAATCTATCTGCTGAAGAGGGCAAAGAGATTAGGTTAAAGTCCTGGATACACAAAGTAAGCAGTCTTGTGTGGGGATTTGTTGGTAATAAATGTTGCAGTGTACCACACTCTGTAAAGGTTACATGTATACCTCTTCCAGAAACATTTCCTTGATTACCCAGGTTGATTCTTTTTTTTTTTTTTAAATGACACATTTATGTTGCAATCAATAAAAAAGATGATACATGGGTACACGCATGCCGTTTCATTCTTCAAAGAACTGGTTGAATCAGCACAACAAACCGAATGCTGAACGCATAATTTATCAAACATCATGACTAAAGATTTGTACCTCTAACACTGGACTAACCGAATGCTGAACGCATAATTTATCAAACATCATGACTAAAGATTTGTACCTCTAACACTGGACTTCTTCCAGTGACTGCTGAGACTGGCAGCTGTTACTCCTTCAAGCAAACGACAAGATCAGAGAGCTTCGAGAAAGAGATGACAGCCTTTTATGTACACACATCTCTGGACTTCTTGATGCTGAGAAAATCTTCATCAGAATTTACAAGTGGAATCCATGTGTGAGTATTAAGTATTTGTTTTTATAAGAAGGAGACTCTGTGGTCTTTCTGGTCTTTCAATGCTGTTTTGCACATCTTTCATCTGGCATTTTGTGAGAGTTTGAATATGGCAGGAGATGACTGTAGGACTGAATGGAGTGTGTTGACTGGCAGGCATTCACAGAAACAGCAGTTTATAATATCAGGGTATCCATTCTGTTTTCTCTGCAGCGGTCACCGAAAATCAAACAGAGTCACTCTGATTCACCGGGAAGCATGATATGTTTTTGCTATCTGTTCAAGTAATGTTTGGTATTTGTTGTTGTTCTTGGGGCCTGAGGGGTATGATTTCCATCACATTTCGGTGGTTCTGTAAGTTGGGAAGCTATTGCCTGCGTGTGTTATTCAAACTCATTGTGGCAGACAACAGATTCTCGATGGAGACCTCCCGGACACTCAGAGCTGCATTGTCAGAGACGGGTTCGGAGCAGGGCTCGGCCAGTCTGACAGAGACAGAAAGAGAGGAAGAGGAAAAAGTAGTATTGCTACAGAGGTCAATGGCAGTAAATATTTATTCATCAAAAGGGTTCACAGGATATGCAAAGTTAAAAACAGAGAAAAAAAAAGCATGAAATGTAGAATGACTCGAATGGCGGTGAAAGGGTGGGAGGGCGAACATATAGTGAGCCATCAGGTGGAGAATTACAATATCTACAAGGTCAATCATACAAACAATAGTGACCATTAAAAACCAAATGATAACTAGAGCACAACGTTAACGGAACTGTTACTCCGTACATAAGTTTATTCATGTTTCCATTTCTGATGAATAAAAGAAATGACAAGACTATCAAATGATACACCTCAACACAAACTATGAACTAAGGTGATTATTTCAATCAGTATTTCTCAAATAGAAGATTTGAAAAATTTTAAATAGTAAATTTCACTATTAAAACTATGATGTTTAAATAACAAAAGAAATAATTTAGTCCTAACCAAATCCCCACAACTGACACCCCTAAAAAGAGATTACCAATAGTTTGCAGGAGAAGTGTCTGGCCTATATATTCCAGATGTATTCAACATGCTAAATAACTTTAATGTGAATAATATTTTTCCTGTACAGCAGGTCACAAATGTGCAAATACTAGTGGTGGACGGGGTTCTTGAGGCATGTCAGCTCATCACAAAGGGTCCAAGGATCAGAATTACTGATTTTAATTATTTGGTTATTTCTGGACAGTCTGGACGGTGCAAAAATGTAATAGTACTGTACAGAAATGAGTGGTATTCTTAATGTAAGGCCTCGTGCAACATGCAATATCAATAAAATGCTGGTCAAATCACATACCGGTGTCCATCTCCTCTACTTCCATGTTGCTGCATGCCAGATAAAAGACAGAGTAAATGACTATGTGACTAAATGTTAAAATATGTTAAAACAGAATGTCTCTTGCTAGAGACGGTCACAGAAAGGACACCAAGACTCCAGCACCACCATACATAAAGTAAAGAAACCCTCAAGAAGCTTAGAATTACAAAGAATAATAACTTGTCACATTTAGATGAGGTTATATAATTCAAGTACCTCACCAAGCTGGCAAAGGTCACCATTAATTGAAGAAATCTTAAATACAAATTAAACCATTTATTAAACCCATTTGAACTGAGGTTGATGTCAATAGTTGAATATACTTGAATAACTATATACTGTATTAACAATTACATTTTTCACAAAGGCTTAATCCCTGACCTGTGCTGATACAGTTAATTAAAAAATGATTGTGTACATGAGAGATACCCTACAAAAAAACAAACTGAAAGGATGAAAACAATACCTGCTTTATTTCCAATGTGTGTGCCAACTAGTCAACAACTAATTACTATTTGAATGTCCCATGTTAGAAGCTACACAAAGCTGCTAAAAAGGACAGAGCATTTGAGGACCAAACAGTTCACGGCTGTGGCCAGGGAACAAAATGGATCAAGATAAGCAAGCTCCCATATCTTGTAGTGCGTTAAACATTTGCGAACTGCATTTTTAGCAGAGCTAAATCTAATTCTTGACCATGCCTATAGCAAACCATGGTATTATTTAAAAGTGTGATCCCTGAACATTCCTAAAATGTGCCCAAAGACAGATCTCACAACCCTCCTCTCCATCTAAAAGCACTCTCAAAGTCACATGTAACACTAAAGAGGTGTGACAGTTCCACGTTTCAGGACAGATCGTATCCACTATTCATGCACCGCCACTAGCAAAGCCTGACATCCTTGTGGATCTCTGCAGAGGAGGTCTGCTCTAACACTCCCAAAATCCTTCAGCATTTCCTCTGTGATGTCAGATTTAGATCTAAGTGTTTCACCTTCCTCCATTTGACATCCACACTTGAGGTCAGTATTTCCTGGTCCCTGCTGAGAACAGCCACTGGGATGACCTGCCTTCCTCTTCCGATCTCCCTTCACACCCAGCCAGCTTCTACATACACTTCTGCATATAATCTCCATTTGCTTGAACCAAAGTATTGCATGCTCCAACACAACAAACCGATCCATTAGCTGCAGGCAACACAACTTAATGAGTTGTTATCTCTTTAATGTATGAGTCACCCTCCCTTCTCTGCTCTTCTCTCTTTACGGAGGGATAACACAACACTGCAGGACACATAGACACATATCAGCTGGTTATATGAGGAAATGAAAAGCCATGCAGAGGGCGCCACACAATTTGTTCTGCATGGAGGCACATTATCAAAGAGTATGTCAGAGAGACCAAGTGGATGATGTCGCAGAAGCAAGGCTACAACACAAAACCCGTTTTAACCTTGAGACTCACATTTCACATTTTAGGCTCTTGCAGGCGCCTCACGCTATTTCACAGACCGTCACGCTCTCAAAGAAAATAAAAAAAAGTGTTGCATTGTAATCCTAGTTCAGAGATAAAATGCCTGGCTTCAGTCTCTGTGCTCCTGACAGCTCTGTCAGGAGAGGTTGCCATCGTGTTGGCAGTAAAGGAAACGATAGTCACTAATATTGACTGTAATGTCTCAAGAGCGCTACATTGATCTCACAAATGTCCAAACTGCTCACTAGTTACACAGGAATTCTAATCAGTCAATCAGCTTAGTGTTTAACACAAGCGCACACTAGTCTATTCACATGCATTGATATAAATAAAAGTCAAACAAAAAAATAATGAATAATAATATATATTTTTAAATTTAAACCCTTGTAGTAATTAGCAGTAAAGTTAACGGCCTATAGCATTGGGTTGTAGGAATCAAAACTGGGCTATTTTATTAAGGTATTTCAACATAACAACAGTGTTGTACAAGGTAGTGGATCACGTCATCTCCAAATACTTGCAATGGCCAAACAGCTGATTGACCCAAAACCATGTTTTATTCAGCTTTGGTTTAGTAAGACACTAGAGCTTTACAACACCTACTTTAACGACAGTTGTTAAAGTTTTAACTTCTTTCTACTGCTAACAGCAGGGCATTTATGTAAATCTACTTTGTAAAATCTTACTAAATCGCTAAAAGCTTTCATAATTTTTAACCCCTCACCACTATTGCATGTCCCTGTCTGCGTGTATAAATTTCAATAAAAACCTGTGTCAATCAATGTGTCAAATGAAGGTGTTGTTTTTTTTTTTTAATATTGTTTGAAGGTTTCCCCACCCCCCCCCTTTAATATTTTTAAAAGTTTCCCAAACCCCCCCCCCCCCCTCGTCCTTTAAAATAGCTTGACAGCACTCAAAAGGTGATCTATCTCCAGTTAGAACTGGAATCAACATCAATAATGGTTTCATAAACTTGGTTTTGAGAGGGGAACATAAGTATTTTGAGAACAATCCCATCTCCTTTCATAAATTAAAAATATATATCCCCTGTGTTTAGCAGACTTAGTAGTCAAATGCAAAGGTTACCTTGAGAACGGATCATCGATTCCATCCTCCACATCCTGTTGGGACATGAACAATATGAATCAATACACACATAAATTACTTAATATTACAATCCTGCTGCTTCTGTGCTTTCCAAGCTCCTGTGCCTCTTCACTGAGTCAGCTGTTTGTCAGAATGTATTTTATCCAAGTGACACACAAATTAAATATCAAAATAAAAATCAAATACTGCACAATGCAGATGTTTTTACATGCATTTTCTATTCTAATCAATGTGACTGTACAGTATGACAATATTGCACGAAATATATGGATAAGGATACATTTTTGCAAGTGATGCCACCAATTTCAATTGCCTTACATAGTTCTTAATTCATGAGTTACTAATCAATATAATAATATAAATATCATTGTGTCCAATTTCCACTGAAGTTTTTGTTAATTTGGCAAGGCAAACGTAGAGGGATTTTAAACAACCAAAACAGAAAAAGAGGTATTAAAGACAAAGTTGGACTAGCTGATGAAATCAGGCTCAATTAAAGGATAAATTCTCCCAATTAGAGAAAATCAATTCAGGGAAAATACGAACAATATAGACAGATGAATTTGTGTGACATCAGCCTGTATGAAAGGCAATCTCAGGATTATGGTGCCACCTAGTGTTAATATGTAAGTGAACACCACGAGGGTGACCGATGAACCTCCTGCAGCATAAACATTTAAAATTATTTACAGTACAACTACATACATACATACATACATATGCAAGGCAATTGAAATTGGTGGCATCACAGCTCCAAATAATAACTGTACTTAAACAATCATATTTTAAAGAAGAAAACTACAGTCAACAACTAAGTACCTTTTGACAAGAGTTTATTTGTTTAATTGTCAATATTTTGTTCACTAATGGACACACTGCTCTCCACATACATGTAGGTAACCCCCTACTTTAGTATTCATTCTACAAACCTAGCAAAATTAATATTTTAATTACATGTCATTTAGCTGACGCTTTTATCCAAAGCGACTTACAATTACTATATATGTCAGAGGTCACACGCCTCTGGAGCAACTAGGTGTTAAGTGTCTTGCTCAGGGACACACTGGTTGATGTATCGCAGTGGGAATCGAACCCGGATCTCCCGCACCAAAGGCAGGTGTAATATCCATTGCGCCATCACCACCTCAAACAGAAGTCTAGTTAAGGACAGCTTATTTGCTTTTCACAAATACACAAGGCTCAGCCAAACAGCAGAGCCCACCAAAAATAGGTTCAACTCATTTGTGTTCCTCTCCACGGAAGTCTTTAGTAAAAGGCGAAAGACTTGTGCGTTATGAAGAGAAAATAAATATCTTATTAAATTAAATTTAAATTAAATTAAATATCTAAAATTTAAAATCTCACTTAATATACAACTTTTAGATGCTTTGTAATAGTAAACCATGTCAACTACAGGCAAGCATGTTTTAATACAAGTCACCAGTAACCATTGAACTGTTTTAAGCATTATTTTGGCAAAATCAGCAGTTTGGAGCCAGATGGTGTTACCTACCCAAGAGTCGTGTTTGATTGGTCGCCTTCGAGTAGGGTTACTGCGAGGCGAGGGTGAGCTGAGTGATGCAGAGAAGAAGGGCCTCCGGAGACTTGGCTCAATCCCAACAGGGTTGTGTGCCTCTGGGAGATCTGAGGGAGATGGCAGGTGTGGACAAGAGGTTGACGGGGACACAAGAGGTGAGACACATAGGGAACAGAGAAGAGGGAAAGGATGGCGCACATCCAGACACACAGCAGAGAAGAGAGAAGGAGAGACTAGTCAGCTTTTTCTGTCTCTTTAGGTGAAACATCAACTCCAGCCTGTGGCACACACTGCTTTCTCTGCAACATGCTGAATTTAAATCATCTCTGCAAAACCTTCACACAACTCTCTGTGCCCAGTCACCCCCGAGATCCTTGAGGCGTTCACATTGCATTTTCTCTCTGCCCTCGGGCCACTACCGCTGGACGTGGAGCCAGTTTCAATTGAAAGAAATCTGGAAAAGCGAAATTAACTAACAACACATTGAATGGATGACTAAGTCTCATTTTGCAGACCCTTTGACCCCCTAATGAGTGGAAAACATTTTGACCTATAAATGTCATGGCTATTGGGAAGTACTTTAAATCTCCTGCTCCCGTGATTGACCAATTAGTGGCGTATAATTAGATGATTTCTCCTCTAAGTCAATGTGAGAAGTGATTGACGGCAGTTCAATTTGTGTGTGAGAGGGTGCAGTGTCAAACTACAAAATTACAAGTCTCATTGTTGTGTACACATTACCACGGGAAAGGTCATTTAAAAGTCATTATGCAACTGAATACAGAAGCATTTACTTAATCACGTTCACTGGAAAATGTTGGGTTTTTGAGGATTAAGAAACCAGGTCCTCAAGTCTGGAGAAATTTGGTCTGTACTTACTGTAAATCTGCAGCTACTTACTGTCTCGTTTCAGAGACTGCAACATATTACAGTTGTCATCTTTACAGAACTAATCAGGTCATTGTAATCTTGTCAGTGATAGGCAGTTTCTTTCTCTCTAGCCTAATACAGTAAACTGTGATTACATCATCTTTATCCTCATCCTCTGAGAATTATAATAGTTACAATTGTAACATTAACCACTGCAGCAACAAAACCCTACCAAACAATGTGTCAAATATTAAGAATTTCTCTATAACATTAAACATACATCACTAGGTGATGATCAACAATCAAAGTTAAAGTTGATTAAAAAAAAATAGAGTGATGCGCATGCACACACGGGGTAGAATAGAAAACAAACCTGAATGACTTATTAAGAGATGAAGTGACAGCAGTTTTTTTTGTGTCTCAAACTGCACAAATCACAAAAGGATTGGGTGAAAAATTCCCATTACCACAAGAAGCATATGTACCAGTTAGCTCAGTGTGTATAATTAGCGGTTAGCTCCAGCTATCTGGTCAGAGTCAAGTGTTTCTTGTGAGTGAAGAATGTTATAAATAACCAGAAGGAGTAGATCTGTGCAGCAGTCAAACAGCATCTATTTAATGCTAATGTAGCTATAACTTTTGTGAGCTTTTAACCCTTGTGTTGACTTTGGGTCACATTGACCAGTTTTCAATTTTTGTTTTATATCAGAAAATATGGGAGCCTTAGAAATAAACGCTTAAATTTAACAATTTAAAACGTTGGGAAAAAGCAAAAACAAATTTGGAAAAAAAGGCGTCAAAAACGTCGGAAAAAAAAAACGTGTTGATGGGAAGACAACACAAGGGTTAATCTGTGCGACCCCTTGATGGATTAGGGACACACGCAGGTCATTTATTTATTTACCTGTAGAGCTAACTTTGTGTAGTTTGTGTTAGCATCATCACTGCTACTTGCTGCCATTTCTGCCAGTCAACGTTATATAAAAATAAAAGTTGTTAAAGTCCATATAAAAGCTATTGTGGCAATTGATTTTCTACCCTGCGGTCACTGTTCTTGATTGTAAATTGCAAACCCATTTATTCATTAAGAGTTTAAGGGAACACTTTGGCTTTTTAGGAAATAGGTTTATCAGTTGTCTTCCTGAGCATTAGATGAGAACACTGATACCACTCATTAATTTATTCAGGTGTGTGTTGCCATTTCTTAAATTGGAAACCAAAAAAAGTCACCATTCACTTTAAACTGATAATAAAGATGAACCTTCTCTTGTAGTAATTATCAGCAAGACATACTGCTGTGTTCAGGTTAATTGTTCAACCTTTTACAAATAAAATAACATCTCTTGTCATTGCTGTTGAACTTAATGTGATACACATGGGGGATAAGGACAAAATCAGATGAGCTTACCTGCTGGAACACACTGAGTGTCAGTTGTCTCTGTCTGCCCTTTGCTTGCTGCACAAGAACAGCAGGTCCTAGCCTTCTTGCTTTTGTCTGCAAACAGGAAAAAAGCTAAACCTTACGAAGACTACATGATGTTTGAAATGTGTTGGTATTTGAACTTTTGGTTGCAATTCAGGTTTAGTGGAAATTTTATGTGGAGGAAGTACTGTTGTGTGTCATTTATATAGCGCAGTGGAGATTGTGGAGGTCAGAATGGTGGCTGAGCATGTGAAGCATTTTCCTTCAGTCCCTTGGTTGTTAAACATTAAATAACTGCCCTCTCAACTTGGCTTAAAAACCAAAAGGATTATGAGTATTAGTTAGATTGGATGGATTACAGCCTTTCATTAATCTTTTTTTTTTTGGAAACAGTTCAAGAGAAAAAACTTTTACCCAACTGTCTCAATCTCACCTTCTTCCTGTTCCATGAACTCACCTTCCTGAGCAATCTCCCAAAGATCGAGGGCTACTTTAAAGGCCTGGGCTACCGTCAATGTCACAGCCTGAGCCTGGAGAGAAAAGTAAAGGGGAAGAATAATGATATAATAACAAACTTTATTTCTATAGCACTTTTCTTAACAAGCTTACAAAGTGCTTTCCAGAAAAAACAGCAGATAAAAACCAAGAACAACACAACCAACAACTATGAAGTAAAATACAGAAGAAAAAAAAGAGGTATCATACACAATAAAACATCTGAGAGAAAAATATAACACACACAGTATAAAGCCTAATTAAAAGTTGTGATTCAATTTGGTGTTTTGCTTTAACATCTTTAGTCTGATTATCTACTGCAATATTTAAATGAATACATTATAGATTTTCTTTCTTTAAAACCAAACTATTTCTAATCTTTTTAGATTAGATTCAGATTCTCAAAAACATATGTTGGCTCAACAGAATACAATAGAATGGTGAGCTGTAAGGTGTCCTGCCACAAGATGGAGCCACACTACTGCACTAGTTGCAGCCCAAGGGCAGTTAATTACTGAGACCCCAACCAAACTGACCTTAAGACCTGCTCAAGTCCAAGACCATTTTCCCCCACACATCAAGCTGAATACAGATATATCCACACAGGTATATACAACAAAATCACAAGTGTTGCACACTTACAATCTTCTTCTTTTGGCAGAGAAATGCATGGCACTCCAGGGTCTCATTGAACGGACTCTGAGAGACATATGCAAAGACCTTATCCTGAGTTTTATCTGCTGTGCAGTACGAGATTCTGGATGAGAAGAGACAACAACAAAAAACATTATTCCAGTATACTAACACTATCAATCCACCTGACATAAGTGCATTTATGATGATAAATGAGTAATTGCAGCAGACGGGAACCAATTTATGACACAAATGAATGAATGAATAAGGCAAACATCATTTTTAATCACAGGACACACATGCAGAACAAAGGACACCATGTACATTGCATTAGCTGCTAGCCTGCACACTCTTAATACAACCTCATACATCAAGATAAGCTACGATTTAGGCCATAACTTTGCTTTTGCAACTCAACCTTTTCCCTATGCATATGAAAAACAATCATAGCAGGATGAGAGTGCTGGTTTTGAATATTATGCTGATTAAGTCCCACAGCTGGGAATGGTGAAGCAGGAGACAAATGAGCAGCAGTGACATGAGAGCTGCTTGAAGCTGTGACTGAGCTCTTTGGTACTTCATATTTCCAGATAGTGTGTGTGCTTTATGCAACAAAAAAAAAAAAATCAACTCAAATGGTGATATAATATTGCATTGTGTATTCCAAGTTTTTCCATTCAAGGCTCGGATGGTCAATTGACCCTGAAATATTCAGTCAAGAGATAATGGAGGTAAAGGGACAACATTTACAGATTTTGTGTTGAGGCAACACACGCCAGCTTAAAAAGTATGAGTTTTTGATGACTCCCCCACAACAGCTCGTATGGGTTTGCTGACGCGATGGACACAAAACCTATGAATTTGTTTTGGTCGGATTTTATTAGAAGCGGTATCGATCTCAAGTCACCCCGTATGTCTATCTGAGGTTGTTACCTGAACCAGCAGAGTGTGTTTGTTGCTTTAAATAGATCTGTGAATGAGCCACAGCAAGGGATGCACTTGACCTGCGATTGTGTAGCATTATTAGAGTAAAATCACTCTCATACTACACAAAAAGATTCTCAATTAGATACTCAGAGTCGCTCAATGCATGTCATCATTTTCACAGTGAGGGATGACACCATATGACTGCATCATTACAGTTACTTGTAAACCGTAAACAAAAGGGATCTGCAGCTTGCAGCCACTCTTTTGCTGCACCACATCAAAAAGGGGCACTATAAATAAAGTAATTTATTTGATCAAACAACAAGCATGAACACACCAGTGCTCGGATCTCCCTCTCAGATTGTTTGCCTTGCACCACTGATGCATGACCCACATTGCAATGCCCAGGACACCCAGCCAGCCCAGTATTTCCCCATCTCCCCAGTGTTCTAACTTCTATTTGGGCTTTAATTGCAGAAAAATTTGCAGTGAAAAAGTTGAAAGGGTTGACCTATTTAAGTTTGGAAAACAAGTGTGATGTAACCAAACTGCTCAATTTAAACCTACAGTAAGTATCATCTTACGGAGATATTATCCACTTTCACAACCTAAATTTCACTTATTTCTGTAGGCTTTAATTGTCTGAGCTTCCACAGAGTTTTATGTTGCTGTGTGTGCACTCTCTAAATTTCAACTGGTTTTCAATAATATTAATACATAAATTATTGATAATAAATTAATGTATTATATACTGCACAATGATGCATTTTAATTGTTAATTTGACAGTAGTACAGTATTACATAGCAGTACTATCAATAGTAACTGTAGTGATGGTAAAGCAGTGTTCTTGTCATTTAAGAAATCAATGTTTTAGGGTTTTATTTACCTATTTATTAGGTAAATAAAGCTTATTTAAAAGCTGCAACTAATTTGATTTTCTTTATACAACGTATCGCATAGTTCTACTAGAATGTCCCATCCTGAGCATGTTATACAAAGTTTAGATAAAGGTTCTAAATAACCATGGTCACTCAGAGGAATGTAGCCTGAAGATACAAAGTCTGTAAACACAGCCATGCCTGGAACTCATTACTCCTCTCTCTTATCGTATACTACAGTAGAGAGATGCCCAGAAGATCTGAGACAGACTTTTAGAAATGCATTTTAACAAGAAATGTGGTTCATTGTCCACAACACGTTATGATTTCAGCAGTGAACATAAGCAAAATGAGCAAATACGTCAGTGCACTGCTCATACAGTGCCTACAGTATTGGCAAGAATCTATGACTGTAATTTTACAGTGAGCTGTGTCCAGAATTACACAATGATGGTGAACAATATGGATCTTATGAAAGTTGCATCCCATCTTCTATTATCAACAGAAAGAGTTTCACAACAATGTATCATGCAGTATGGGTACAAAAAAAGGTTCATTATAATACAGCATCCACGTGAGAATATTATAAATCTCTAAACGTCTCATCGGAGTGAATACGCATTTCATCTTTTTGGCAAAGACGCACAAGCTGATTCTTCCATTTACAGTCACTTCTATGGAGTGTGATGAAATAAAAAGGTAACTGAAAAACCCTTGTGCATGCAGATTTCACAGATTTTAAGACAATTGGTTAAAAAAAAAAAATAATTCTAAAAAATACTGCCACCAATGTGCTACACAATGGCTCGTCATATTCCAAGAATAAGCCTTCAGCTTGAAACAAAAAATAATTGACAGCATCACAGAGTTTTCACTAAGCTTGAACAACAGAAGCTGAGCTGTCAGTCTGCATCATATCTCCAAAGCTGTGTGAACCTCAAGCCTTTGATCTCCTAGCTGTGTAGAGCACCGGTGTTTGTGAGGCAGAGAGGGAATATCAATGGAAATATTTAAATATTTACAGTACAAAGCGTGAATAGAACTTCATACATCAAAGCCTCAGATTCTCCATTTACACTGACTAAAGCAGGTGTGCTGTTTAACACAACAATGAACTACCTTTTGTTGAACTTTTTATCTGACATAAGTGCATTCACGAAAAACCGCATTTTGCTGTTGCTGCATGGAAGCAGTCGTCAAAACATTTTTGCAAATTCTCAAACAGGAAATGGAAAAACACTTCCATGAATGTTTAGGGCAAAGATAGAACACAGACACATCGTACAGATCTAATAGTATCAGAACAATGTGCATCATCAACAGGTGGAGTGTCAGTTACACTTCTACCTCTCATGTTCTGAGCCGTAGGTTTTGCTGATTGATATGCTGGTCGGTCTCTAAGAGCTCATGTCAGCATGTGAATCAGTAACACCAGTCCAGATGGAAGCTGACACACCTCACAATGTTCTGCTCGTTGGTAGATGTAGGTATCACTGTCTGTATCATTCTTTAGAAATAAAAATAAGAGGTAACACTTTACTTTAAGTTTTCTACATAAGAGTGACATGACACTGTCATGAATACATGACACTCACATGACACTGTCATGACACTGTCATGACACATGAACCCTGACCCTAACCCTAACCCTAACGTGTCATGACAAAACCGAATGACACTTACTAAAAAAGAGTTATGTCATAAACGTTTATGACTTGTTTATAATGTTTTATGACACGTTCATGACAGTGTCATGTCAGTCTTATGTAGAAAAGTTAAAGTAAAGTGTAACCAAATAAGATTAGGTTTACACAGTATTGTTCATAAAAGCCCATCAACACAAGCCTAAACGTGTCTATTGATCTGCAAGTGGCAAATCTAACCCAAAGACACAATTTGTTTTGTTTCACCGATATTACTTACCTTGTGTTCGGAGCCATGAAATGTAAGATTTGATTAATATATACATTTGTTTCCTGATCCATTATTTTCTGATTTAAAATAATAGTTGGCATTTTCTAAACTACGCTTACTCCCTTTAGCGAGAGTTACATCAGATCTATACCACTCATGTCTATGCATGACTTACTAGCTATGGAGCTAGTGCCAGTAGAAAGTTATCTTAGATTAGTTTAGCATATAGACTGAAGCAGGGGAAAACAGCTAGCCTGGCTCCTCCAAATTTATAAAATCCACCAGCACCTCTCAAGCTCACATTACCATGTCATATATTGTTTGTTTAATTTGTACAAAAACCTAATTTTAACGTAATTGTAATGTATGTGCTTCTGAGCCATTCTACTGAATGGGTGCACTTTGCTTGCGGTAACTTAATTTTTAAGTATCAAAAACTGAGGAGGACACACTGTTGGATGCTGTCCTCCTCTCCTACTCTTTCTTCAATGCCTAACGAATCCATCTCTTTCTCTCCCTGACCCTGTCTTTCTGCTTGAGCAGCACTGGTTGAACCCCGAAAAATTGTAAACAAATTAATAACATAACTAATTACACTGGTCGGACTGTTCAGCTCTGTTTCAGACCGATACCTCCGGTTCAGGCAGGTCCTCATCCTCAACACGTGCATCTGGATTGAAGCAGCACACATTCAGTGTAAGAGTAAAAAAATGACATAACATTATTTATAATAAGATTATTTGATTCACAGCTGCATACATGCTTTGACCTTGACAACCCAACTGCATTTTACCGCAAACTTGCAACTAGTTAACTTTCTAAAGCAGGCGCAATCGCTTGTTTGCCAAGAGTCGGGTCGGGACTCCAACGTTAACACACTGACAACATTGTATTCAGAATATAAAATATTTTTATAGCACTTTTTAATGTGCGATTGTGTAAAAGGTGTTCACGAGATACCAACCTTTCATGAACTTGTGAATTTCGGTGTGTGCACAGAAGGGAGGGGCTGTGTGTGTGTGTGTGTGTGTATAGCCTATGTGAGAGAGACACGAGTGACAGAGAGAGACGGAGGAGAGCAGGGAAAGGAAATGCAGCTGAACGAATATGCTGCATGTTTTGGACATGTGGAGTTCAGTGTTGATTGTGTGGTGCACCGCCATTAGTCTATGTGTGGGGAAACCCTGCAAAGCCATATATTGCCAAATTATATTAAAAAGAAAATTATATTGTCCAAATAACCCAGCTTTACTTTTGTTGTAGAAAATCATTAAACCTCCTGAGTGGTTTAGTCGTTGGTCTAATCCCTGCCAGCAGTTAGACCTACGGCAGCACTACAAGGCAGACGTGCTCATGTTGGAAGATTAAGCTCATGATAATATAATCTGAGTGTCTGATGCTGCAAATTAGATGCACTGCAAATTGTGCTTGTCAGGAGCTGAGTGACAGTCAGTGCTGCTGAATTCAATATCAGTTTGTGAAAACTGATAGAGGATATTTAATGGTTTGTGTGTGGATGGGATGGGAGGGTCATGGCTGTGAGGATCCTATTTTTAATGTGATGGCACGATGCCTCCCTGTCTATTCCACACTAAAGCTTTGCCTGAGGGAAACAGCCCGGCTTCCAGTTAGTGTGAATACAAAATTAACTCGACAAACCGACACACATTTACATACACACTCAAATGCTCACGTCCATCCATGCATGGCCACATGCGTGTGAGCACACCCCCCCCCCCCCCCACACACACACACACACACACACACACACACACACACACACACACACACACACACACACACACACACACACACACACACCTTGTGTATTTAATTCTTTTCTCCCTTACTTGTTATGCACAATAAACAGTCTGATTTATTCCCTTACATCTACACTCCACTTTCTTTCACCCTTCACTTGCTGTGTTGGCCAATAAGTGGATTATGTGCAACTAAAATAAGACATAAGAAAGGAGGGGGAGGGGAAAAAGGGCTGTAAGGACGTGGGGGCAGGGGTGGGGTCTCATAAAGGGGATAAATCAATCCTTAGTCAACCCGAGCTCTGCATGTGGCCCTACTCATTCCCCGCGAGTATTGGCAAAGGCTGGCAGCGCGAGTTTAGTAAGTAGGCAATTAGTCGTGGGTATTCCGGTGTTCAGAGCTCTGTTTATGTTAATAAGAGCAGAAAAGAAAGATTTATTCCTAGACAGTAAAAATGAAGGGAGAGGAAGATAAGGAGAGAAGAGAAGGAGATCAAAGACGAGGCTGATTCCCCTGGCCTGTGGTCTGTTACCACTGATAAGGTGGATCAGAAAGAGATGCAGACCCACACACACACCAACCACGTGTCCTCTCACACACAAACACACGCTCTGTAACAGCCTGTTCTGTAATCACAGTCCAGCATTATGATATTTAGACTGTAATCCTCAATGACATGAGGCCCAGTCTATATTACAGGATGCTATCCAGAGAGGGCAAGCAAGCCACACACACACACACACACACACACACACACACACACACACACACACACACACACACACACACACACACACACACACACACACACACACACACACACACACACACACACACACACACACACACACACACACACACACACACCTGAAAAAGCTTAGCTTTCATTGACACAGAGAGAGACAGTATCTGACACCCCCCAGCGACCCCTTCCTGCCATCCCATTATTGGTTTCCAAGTGATTTGATCTAACGTGAGACATACAACAGCTCTGAGCAGAAAACTGCTCGGTTTCATCCTGCAGAAAGAGCCCAAGCAATGGACAGAGGGGAACGTGACCTAGATAGACTAAGTTTCTTAGTGTATCAGATGAAGCCACTTCTTTGTTACCAGCATTGTTAACATAGGTGAACCACAATCAAATATGGAATCATTTAGTTGATGAACCATGCATTTAATAAACCCATGTTAAGTGATTTTGTATCATGTCATATTGCTCAACCATCCTGTTAAAGTCAGGAAATTACTCTCTGAGGTAAGTATATGAAAATGTAAAGTTACACTCTGCATGCAGTGCATGGGATTCTTAATGCTTTACATGAGGTTTTAAATTATTTGCATGAAGCCAGTAGTCCTAAATGAGGTCACTACCACTTGTAACGTGTATTAGCAGACACTTGTTACAGTATTTAAGATATCTTTTAAACAGTAAATGGCTTGACAAAATAACAATCTAAAATACTCATGTGTGTGTGCTCTGCTGTAGTATTTGTCTCAATCAGCCCAGCCACTGAGCAAGTTTCTCTTCAAAATGTATTTGAATTCAGTACCTTTAATTTACCTGTATATGGAGACATTTTCTATGAGGTCTGTAGTCTCTGTGTCTGTCATGATGATGCCTTTTGGTGAGACCGTCAACGTTACTTTCCGAAACTTCTTAGCACTGGCTCTGGCCTACGGTGGATATGAAATATAAAAACACACATTCAAATCGAATAGGGAACATCTCGCCACGGAGCTACCTTGTCACTCTGAGATGAATATAAGATTATCTTACATCTGATTCAAATGCGACAGTGGCTACTGAGCAAAATTAGGCAGCCTGCATGAGTTGTCCCAGAAATGTGGGGAATTTATAAAAGGTGACAGAACCGGGAGGTTGGAAAGCTGCAATGTGTACCCCAGGATGAGGGCTACACATTGCAACTCGAGGTCGAGCTGGCAGCCTCTCACTCCCCCTGCCGCTCTGCTCCATCTGGAGTTTCAGGAAATACAGCCAGAGTGCTGAGCTTGTGGTCTGTGAGAGCGCCTGTTGACAATAGCAATGACCTCCTTACCATGCAATAAGATAGCAAATGAGAGCAGTTTAGTTTCACACCCAAATGATATCAGGTTAAGAATCAATAGTGTGACTGTGAGGGAATACAGAGGGGGAAGAAATTATTCTGCTTACACCCACAGCACTTACAATATGGGAAACTGACTTTATAATAGAGAGGGAACAAGTGCCATGGCTGACTGTGGCAGCTCATTCATGTAGGAAGTGCTAACAACCACGTTTTCTTCAGTCATGTTACCCATGTCGCGCCACAAGGCAAAAAAAAAAGTCGGTCAGCTTGAGATACGCCAAGTTCAGTTTTCTATACATTTGGTACATCCCCTCTTGTCTTATCATGCCTGACTAAAGCATGTAGCAAATGAAAAAGTCACAAATGTATTCAGTAATCCCATTCAGGTTAATTGGTTTCCAAGGGAACAGACAGAGACGACTGAGTTGCTTTTCCTGTCCTGTTGTAAATGAATTGAATCTTAATCCTGCCATTAGGTTCGGTTCAGTCTCTAATTGAGAAGTGGGGGGTTTATGATTAGGCTGCCTGTGCCAGGCTTTTCTTTCTGCAGAGAAAGCCTTCTGGCAGATTAGACATTCTTATTGTTGGCAGCGTTTGGTGAAAAAGGTGTGCATGTGTGTGAGCATGGAAGAAAAATGTAAAGAGAAAATATAATATG
Organism: Perca fluviatilis; assembly: GCF_010015445.1. NCBI lineage: Eukaryota > Metazoa > Chordata > Actinopteri > Perciformes > Percidae > Perca > Perca fluviatilis. Next base: position 18,080,467 of record NC_053129.1, read on the forward strand.
TTTGCGTTTATAAAAATATTTGTTGTATGGCTACAAACTCACTGGTTTAAATTTTGTGAAAACTGACAGGATTCTGAATTGATGTAGAAAACCATGCTCAGAAATCCCCTGTGTGGCTCAGTGCTGTTAAGTAAACATCATATCACTGATTTCACTGCTGCACATGTGGATCCCCTGATAATCCTGGATTAGCAGCTATGTTTTCATGCAGCTATACTGACCTTGATATAAACATGACTCAACTATTGCTACATGCCAAGAGAATTACAGAAAGTTGAAGGTAAATGACACAGATTGCTCAGTTTTTAAGTTGTTCTGATGGGCAGTTAGATATTTTTACAGAACATTTAATAGGACTGACCCAGGACGGTTTGTCCACGATGGTTTTCTGGCCACGAGAATACATTTGCTGAGCTGTGACTGATTGACATACTCACATAAAGGAAATCTTAAATTCAAATACTGTCTGTAATGGTACCCCAAGCTGTAGGATACTGTATATATGGTGCAAAAATACCAATTTATCATAAATGACCTTCCTGAAAAAATATTGTCCTAAAGTCTTCCAATTTAAGTCGTTCAGATAATGTGCGCTGCAGTTTGAGGCTGTAATTTCACAAATCCCCAAGATAATTTCTATAAAAAGCATTGCTGTAATTGAAATCTTCACTATGTCACTCTGGAAATTTCACGTTGCTATTGAAGGTCCTGACCTTGCCTATAGAATGATATGCAACATTGTTTGGAAATATCGAAATCACTGCACATATATGTACTGTATTCAGTAATTACAATAAAAAATAAGTGTAGTAGCAAGACTTGCATGCAAGAATAAATATAACTTCCATTATAAAAAGGTTGTAGGAGTCAGAAAGGGACCATTGACTAACCGTGGCAACAATTCTGCGAATGGCAGCTGACGCCATGTCCTCTCCTTTGGGCTGGCCCACCAGAGTCATACCCAGGTACTTTACATTGAACACCATCCCCTCCAGCAGAGTCTCCTTGGTATCTGTCCAGTTCTCTGGTAGCTCTGGTTGGACACAAAAAGGACATAGGAAATCACCAAAATGCCCCAATACAGCCTAACAAGGGCATAATGTATAATAAGAATTTTAAAGTGAAATGTGCTTCGCTTTATAAAAGTCCAAAAAACATGCAGAACTATTATCTTTTAAATAGTTGTGGATGGGTGCTTGCTAATGATAGATGAACATAATCCACTTAGTCATATCACACCGTGTATGGGATTAGAAGTTATTTTGAAAGGTGATTCACATGTTAAGAAACTCCATTAAGTCCTCCTCCTAAAAGTCTGTCAGAATAAGTTATCAAGTCAAGCTTGTTCATTGCATTGTTTGTTGGGCAGACTGTTTACAATACTGAGCACAGACAGCATGACGGTTGGCAGAGTAACGTCTCAGCTGAGTAGTGTGGATATACAGTCAGACTTTGCACAAATTATGTGTGATGTAATGATTTTAAAATTTAAAAATAAATTGTTGCAGTGCTAAAAAGTCAGAGCTCTGCAATATGTTTTTTTATTACACTTGTGTAATAAGAAAAGTTCAATGTGTGTGCATTTTAAGATAAGAATTAGTTACATCCAACTCGCCTAAGCGAAGAAACAAATTTATTTTATGTATGAAACCATCCACAAGGGATCCACGTATTCCACACCATACTTTCATTTCCTGAATTTGAATATGTTCTATTAAACTGAGCTTTGTTTCCATCTCTTACTGGGTAAGACACTATGGTCTCCATATTAGAAAACAGTATGGATGTCAGAGAAAAACTGCTGCACAGGACCAACAAAACCAGTATCAGCTGGGCTCCGATAGACTTTACAGAATGGCTGCAATGCTGTTGCTGTGACTTCCAACGGGTAGCACCAAACTGTCCTCTAGCAAAATACTGTAGACAGGGAGAGGGACTGCACCCATGCAGAGAGCTGAAAATATCTCCCAGCGACACCTGGACACCCTGCAGTGGAGCATCAGGAGAGGGATAACTTACAAAACTATGCAAAAGACCACATTCTGTGATCAACTTAATGGGGCAATGAGTGAAACATGAGGCATTAATCCCATTTAGAAGCATTCTTTTAACACCAAAGTCGCTGTGATGAAGACAACCAAACAGCACGTGCATAACCAACTGTAAGAAGAAGGGAAATGTCTATTTATCAGAGGTATGTCTGCTCATAACACACACACCCACACACACACACACACACACACACACAGAAATGAGAGAGTTAGATTGACAACGAGTGTGAACAAGAGGAGCATGTAGAGAGAGAAAGAAAGAAATAGAAGAGAAACACAATACGTGTCTAACACTCTACTGGGCTATACTGGCATCAAATTCTCCACATGGGCTGAGCCATCTGTCACTGGCAGGCCCCATGCAGCTGTGAAGGCGAACAGCAGAGAACACCATCCCCTAACGCTTCCAACAACTCTGAATTATTAACTAATCTTCAATCATGCGATGGGGACTGCTACAAAACCAGAGAGCCCATTTGATTTTATTAAATGTGATTGCTTATGTACATTGTGGGCAGTGTGGCTGGTTGCTTTTGACTTGTTGTGGATGAGAGGAGTTTGATCATTTAAAGTCTTATTTTGTCTAATAGAAGATGTTCCTTTAATACTTAAAGCAATTCATTGTTCGGAGACTGCAGGTTCACGGCCATTTAAGAAGGGTTCTTTAATGCAGTATTGATCCATGAGGGAGAAATGCATCCCTCCTCTTTTCCCTCTCCACAGGAGGCCAGAGGTCAGGTTCAGCTACTCAACACGGGGAGGGGGTTTAAGTCTGTTGCTCAAGAACACTAACTAATAATTCCATTCACTTCCATTGTATTGTGGTGACAGCAAAATCCTCAGTAGTGGATATTTGACAATCTTGGCAAATAAAACCTGAACTATCTGCATGGGTCTACACCACTTAGGTTTGAGTGTACTAATCCTTGGAAGATGTTTTAACTGATACTATGCTACTAAAAGCTGTGATTTTTTTCAGGTTTTTGACAGATAGATAGAACAGCCAATGACGAAAGAACACAAATGAGGTGAAAAAAACACAATAGAAAAATTGTATCGTCAATTGACCGTTCATTAAACCCGTCCCCTGAACAGCAATTGTACATTTATAACTTAGCAACCATCACTCGAAACTACAGGCCAGTCTTTAGCGTTTACTTAACCAAAAATATCAGAGCAAAAGTGTACCAAATTGATTAAACAGTGTGCTCATCTGATTAACATAAGCTGCAAACATTAGTACGCCCAGCTAACAAGCTTACCATCTACCCTTCTTGGGCCAAAAGTTAGTATATTCCTAGTATGGAACATCCACTATGTGGGAGCCAAGATGTTTCTATATCAGAGTTTGGCGTAACAATAGTGGTTTTGTCCTGCTCTTTATTTGGTTTGGGGAAGTTTAATGCTAGCAACCACATTACTATTACCAGAAGTAGCTTTACCAAACTCACTGGTTAGTTAGTTCTCAACATAACTGTTAAGCATTTCTGACTTTTTACCTGGGGCATCTAGTTTTAGTCTCAGTCCTAATGCTGTATATCTATATAGCCGCCATGTGAGTGCAGGGTTTTACAGGGTTGTAAGTCAGCTAGTTTTTAACCAACTCATGGAATTAGCGTTACTTAGCTAGCTAGATTCAGCTGATCAAATCTGCTGGTCATCATTTCAGGTGTTAAAATCAATGGTTAGCAACATCATTGTAAACTGTAAAACACACCATGATATACTGGAAAGCTTGAGGTGTAGCAACAACAGTAATTTATGATAGTTACTGCTAGTTAGGGCTGATTCCAAACACTTAAAATATGCTTGACCTTGATAAACTCCAATATCAATCCTTCAGTTTAGTTTGGTTTATCCCATGCTGTAATACATAAACTCATGGTCAAAAGCTAAAGTGCTACAGTCCATGTTGCGTCTTAACCAGGCTACACACATGAATTATTAAAAGGGCTTCATGTTGATGCTGCAGGGTTTCCAATATATTATCCCCCTAAAAGAGGAGCTCTTAAATTTTTAAAAAATCCTGTGTGAAGGGACTGGCACTGATAAGAGTGACAGGCACAAGCGGAGGGAGGCCAATTGGATTTTAACATACATGTTGAAGAAAATACTGAGGAAGACTGAACATTTGCAATTTGAACTTTTATTTTTCTACATACAGTATGCTGTACATTTGTCATCTGTGTGAGTCTGTGTTTGTGTAAGGGTGTGTGTCGAGGTGATCTAATTTAAAAAAGCACAAAACAAGATTAGGGAGAGTGAGGGCATGGTAGTGCACTGATGACGTTTGCATCTTTATTAAACTGATGCCTGGCAACACTTTCACAGCCACGTTCTCAGCAGTGCGCTGATTCTATTACGTTCACACAAAAGCCTCACAGTTGGAACACAATCTAAAGGAATCAATGCATTACAATAAAAGGCACAAAACGATTTGACGACATTTTGCTGCACTGGGCCTCAAGTGTATTCACTTTAACGTTATAGTATAAGTTATAATACCACCGCCCGGAGATGTAGAGCACTGTAAAATATTAAAAACTCCTGAACAGAAAACTAAGTGTAGCCATTTCACAGTAGCTAATCCGACTGTTGTAAAATAATAATAGGTACCATGTGCTCTGCACGCCTTCAGCTACATGCAGTGATCACCAGCTGTCTCCATGAGCTCCACACTCAGTAATTTGATTTGCAATAAGAAGTCAAAAATCGCACCCGGATGAATTCTGCTCTGGCTGAACACCTACACTGACGGTTAATTAACAACACAAACAGGAGCGTGAAGATATGCACACAGGCACAATAAGGCAAGAAAGGGCATGTGCATATGGAGGGGGCTTACACACACACATGATTTCTTCAAGATACCATTATCAGAGTTAATTGCAAAAACTGTTGGAATAAGTGTGTGCTCCAGGGTCAAAATAACAAAAGCATTCCCGGTTTTCAATTCCCCTACAGGTCGATAAGTCTGGCCATTTTTTGTAAGGATGTTTCACACAGCATATTGGTTAAAATCCAATGGAATGAATAATAATGTTTTATTATTGTGTGGAATAAGTACAATACCAATATATGAGAAACTAAAAGAAGCATTCAGCTTGTTTTTAGACCCAAGTGACACCCCCATCCTCCACATCCTTCGCCTTACTGTTTTACTCATCTGATGGAACTTTGAATCTAGGACACCACCTTGACAGGGAAAATAGGCCGCACATTCAGGGAAGATGGTGGGCTGGGATGGTGTGTGTGTGTGTGTGTGTGTGTGTGTGTGTGTGTGTGTGTGTGTGTGTGTGTGTGTGTGTGTGTGTGTGTGTGTGGGAGGGGGTGTAACTGGTTTCCTGATTCTGCCTTGAGGCGGAACCAAGTAAAGCTAAGTCCTTCCTTTCAAGCTCTCGCTCTTCTCACTGTTTTCTTAATTCTATCCCTCCACTCACCTCTCTTACATACTGTATCTTCACTTCCCCTGGCTCTGATTGAACCTTCACATTACAAAGACATCCCCCTCTTCACATATAAGAGTATATCTTATTAGAGGGCCTTGGGAAAATGTATTAATATTTCAGATTATCAATCAGACCTACAGTACAAGCCACTACTCAAACATCAACAACAACAACAACAACAAAGATGGAGTCATGGGATCATCAAACAGCCTATGTTGCTAAGCAACCACAGATTCTATCACCAACAGCCCAGCGGCAGCATGGAGGTGGTGCCACATCATATTACTGAACACCTTGGCTAGGCATCAAAGGAAGTGTACAAACTACATTAAGTGCTCAGATAACAGTGGAATTACCCTGCGCTCTAATCTGGAGCAGTACATAAAACTCTGGAATTGAATATTACACATCCAATGGGCCCAAATGCAAAACCTCATGCCAAACTATTTCAAAATGCTGCCACGTCAACTTTGACTTCCTTCATTTTACACTAACACATAAACCTGACATAACAGGAATGTTACAAAGCAGCTGCTACCTTAAGATAGTGTTGCAAAAGATTAAGAAGCAAGTGTCACAACAGACAAAAACGGCAGCCCCTTTATAAAATAAAAAATGCCCATCGCAAAATTCTTAAGCCAATCACAAAATTCTTAAGCCAAACGTGACATCTTCATATTGCTCTTTTTGTCCGACCAACACTCCAAAATCCAAAGATTATCCATTTACTATCAAGTAAAACTAATAAAAGCAGCACATGACTGGAACTGAGGAAGGATTGCCATTTTTGAAACCAAAAATCATCTGAAAATATGATGGATTTTGGTCCCTTTATGATGAGTACAGCCACTTTGTTAAAAGATATACTAGCTTATACATCAAGCATCTGTCATCAAACTTTTGTTGCATTCTCACTGACAAGAAAAATCATTGGGGAAAAAAAAATTAAAAAAAAAAAAAATCAGGGTCATGAATCAACTACTTGCCCTGGAGGTCCTATATGAATCAGTGTTGGTGTGGCTCTTTCATCATAATCCCCTTTTTACCCAAAAAACCCAATAATTGCTTTCACTTCAAACACTCTATCTGCTCTTAATCATAATGATGATACGAGTTATCTACAGTATATGCATGGCTGAGCAAATAGAGCTACTGCAAAGTTAGGATGGAAGAAATATGAATTTGTCGAGTGACTGGCATCATGTAGCATAAACATAAGAAATAGCAAGACATTTTTAACATGGACATCAATCATGACCTAGCACAAATAGCTGTAGCTGTTTAACCGAATGATAAAAGGTGAAATAAATTATCATAATCTCGTAAACTACGTATTAATACGTGTTGCTTTATAGGATAGTTTGACATTTTGGGAAATAAACTAATTTGCTTTCTTGGCAAAAAAATGAAAAGATCAATGCACTTTTATGTTGGAGAGCGTATCAATCTTCTCATAAATCTTAGCAAAAGGTAGAGTAGCCTATTTCCCAAAATTACAAACCATTCTTTCAACTACAGCAAGAAATGGAAATAAAATATACTCCAAAAAAAAATCCTCTCACTTTCAACTGCTTTTATTTTCAGCCAAGTTAACATGCATAAAACTTTGTATGAACATTGTTAAGTTTAGTTCTTAGTAGGTGAATTTTTTATGTTCATACAAAGTTTTACGCATGTTAAGTTGGCTGATAATAAAAGCAGTTGAAAGTGAGGACATTTCTTTTTTTTGCTGAGTATATATGTAGCAATTTATAGAAGGCTACTAATAAAAAAACTGAGCTGTAAAAAACTGTTAAAAGCATTTAACTGTTAATTGTGCCTGGAAGCATTAAAAACATACAGTATGTGCGATAAGTAAGTTATTAAAAATGATAACCACAATAGCAACTTCCTGAAAGACTTTCCTATAATGTCCTAAATGCAAATTGCCTTTGACTGCAGTTATTATGCAAAACATAGGCTTCGCTCCCCCATCAGGAACCGTCCTCTACTGTATATCGTTAATTAGACAGGAACAAACCAACGTTCTCACATACAGCAGTAAAACAGCTTTATCTTCTCTACTTTAAGAAGCATGTTTTGTCCTCAGAAGATGTCCAGAGAATGAAATGGGATTAGGACTGGGGTTATTTTACGGGCAGGCATTATTACATGCCTCAAATTGAAAGTCAACACAGATGTTTGACTTTTGTTCCTGAACAACTTCCTGTAGTCTATGTATAGCTGGTATCCCACAGTAAGAATTCTGCTAATATTTGCTCTGCAGACACTGATTGTTAATGTGATGTTGTGCAGAAGGACTGAGATAGAAAAGCACATGATTTGTTCTAAAAAAAATATAAAATAAAAAAGCACAATTGCATTTCCAGGATGCAGAATTCATAGTGTATAGTGGCACCACAATAACTGAAAATAACACCATCCAGTAACAGTGTTGATCTCTAGAGGACTGAGGTAAAATAGTGCTGATGTATAGTGTATCTGGTTAATGTCAAATGTTATTGGAAGTAGACTGGGATGTCACTGCAGCAGCACTTTTTCATGACTAGTGCAGTGCCTGTTTTGAGCATGGCGTGCCTGTTCAGAAAGGGCCGATGGCTTGGTTCCCATTATTTTTTCCAATTGCAATGTGGCCCGGGACAGTAGGGTTAAGTACCGTTCACATTTTTACTGGTACCTGAAATTCGGTTCCAGTACCCAACGGTACCTTTTTTTCGGTACTTTCCCCTAAAAAAAAAAATTAATTTCTGTTTTTACATAGAACATTGTGTCATTTATTTACAACATTTAACACTCCACACAAAATAAAACCTGCCTAAATTTAACAAAACCTTAACTATAGAGACTTAAATGAATTATTTTTTGGAGCAGACATATGGGTCATTTTGAACGGCACTGATAACCTATTTTGCTGTTTAGGTCTGAGGACTTGCTGGCCTATCTGTTAAATAAGGGTTTTATTCAGAAAAGCTTGTGTGAAGCCATTTAAATGCTCATTTATCTGCTTCACTTTGTGCCAATTAATCAAACACAACACTGCCAGAGGAGAGATTGTTCATTATACACACTGTTTACAATCTCCTGACAGTTCTAGTTTATCATTGACCAAAGGACATCAAATATGGAGGTGACTTGCACAGTAAGTGTCCATTGTAAGCCCCTTGGATCATTTTTACTGAGTGACCACTGTTTGTCTATGCCCGACATGTAGACAGCTGCTGTCTATTAAATTAATACTTTTGAGATTTCCATTTAGGTCTGAAGCACCAAAGTCAAATTTTCTACCCAATAACCTTGTATGCATATGTCGTCCTACATGTATTACTTTTTTCAAACAAGGTTTATTTTCATTTATAAACAGTTTATGCAGCAATAAACGGGCACAGAAACTCAAACAACACCCTCCCACCCCAGGATGGCAGGCAGTTCAAAGTGATGCAAATCTACATTTATTACTTTAACAATTTCAAAGTTGTTTGTATATGTGGAAACAGGAATTTCAAAACACTGACCCACTGAGGAGAAAATCAAAAATAAATGGTTAAGTATAAAGAGAAAAAGGGCTCCATCAACACCTATATTATGGAAGTACAGTAAAGTTCACTAGAGAAAGCGTAATAATCATGCTAAAATAACAACCACATTAACAATGCAGATACTGAAGGAAATCTTTCCTCACGGCTATTTATTCATAAAGCATAATTGCTTAGCACCATGAAAGGATTGTTTGCATTAGCAATTCAAACAGGGCATGATTCTCTCTTTGCTGATACAGATCTCTTCCCCCTGGAGTCTGCTGGCTCCCATTTCAACATCTTCATCAACTATAAATAGCTCCGTTGACAGAAATCCCTTCATGAAACAAAAGGTTTATATTTAATATTTTGTTTTCTATTCAAGGGTAAGACTGACTTTTAAAAGAAAAAAGGAAAAAAATGAATCCAGAGGTTTACTGATCCTGATCCCATGCCGAGTTCTAGGAAAACAACACTTTGCTTGATCATTAGCTTTCCCATCCATTATCACACTGAAGCGAAAACAAGTCACCTTCGAGAGCAGCTGATCTCATTTAAGTATCTGTGGCCCCTGTAACAGATGAGGGCTTCCCACAGGAATCCTCTCTAATGCGGTAGAACACTTTAGACCCATCCAGCTGATTGATGGATGCTAGTCTGACACAGCCGGAGACCTCGGCTTCTCAAGTCTCAATGTCTCTAGCATATCGAAAAGTATACTCAATGTGAGTGTTTGAGCTGTGCTACACAGTTTGGATATGGCCCATTCAAACTAATTCATACATATTTACCGAATATGAATGAGAGTTAAAAAGAGAATAGGCTGGATTTTATTGTTATTTATTTATTTATTTATTTATTTATTTACCATGACGTCAGAGACACAAGCAAAGACAAAAAAAGGTTAAGGCTATGTCCTATATTTATATAAATCTATCAAATTACATACTATGAACAAATTGGTTATTTCCATAATAATGGTAGTAAAACAAAAACAAGACTAAAGACTCTACAGCTATGCTACTGGCTTTGTGGGGCTGTACTTGGGTAACAGGGCTTTGAGCTAAATGCTTACGTAACTCCTTGTCCAGTCTTTTTACACAAAACGTAATGGTGGTGCTAGAGGAAAAGTCAGAGGATAACCAACGTGAGTAGGCTTCATCCTGTTGGGACCATGACTGTCTGTGGAAGATTCCATGGCAATCCATCTAATAGTTGTTAAGACATTCAGTCTGGACCAAAGTGGTGGACAGACTCACCGTTAAACTGACTTTGACAACCATAGAGCCGCCAAGTATGCTATGTAAATGATGTAAAATCATGTTTAGTTTCTTTGACAGACCTGATCTTCCATCCTGGCTACAAGGAGCATGGTGCTATGTCTAGCATCTTTTAAGGAGAACATAAAATAAATAAAACAAAAAGTCTGCAAATCACCCCAACATTCCCAGTTAAATTGAGGCCCTTGTAATCATGGTATGACCTTATCTAACTTAACCAGGGGCACCTAGAATCTAGAAAAACCTAGAAAAATACATCAAGATACCTTCTACTGGGCTCTTTGTGCTTTGTTTTAACCATAACAGTACGCACAAGGTGTTTCTATACAGCACTACAGAAGTTTTCCATTTTCACTTTGACGGTACAAAGTTATTTTTGGGAGTGTGTTGCTCGGCATGATTTATCAGAAATTGTGAGGGGAATTTGAATTTTTCAGGAGGAACAGAACACGGAGATTGGCTTTAGCTCTCCAGTGGAGGACACGGACACACACACACACACACACACACACACACACACACACACACACACACACACACACACACACACACACACACACAAACACACACACACACACACACACACACACACACACACACACACACACACACACACACACACACACACACACACACACACACACACACACACACACACACACACACACACACACACACACAGCTCAGAAAGACTCTTACACTGGAGTGACCGCATATCCCATTTCACAGACAGCTGCCACAGACATCAAACAGAAAAAGGACTCGGCTGTTAAGACTTCACTGTACACACTAAACAGGAAGCTGGATGTTGTATGTGTGCAAGTGTGTGTATTATTGCAGCAGCTCTCCCAAGATAGGGTCTCTCAGTTTCCTTGTGTTGCATAATTCACTTGACTTCAGGCTGGGGAACCTTGTTGGTGCTAAAAACACTACAGAGAGACTGCAGAGAGCAGCATAATAATGAGCTGTATTTAAGAAACTAAAACTGTACTTTGATTACAGGTGTTGGTGGTTATTATGGAGGTGAAACAAGGAGCCAGGCATGCATTTAGTTTGTGTTACAGAGTGCAGGAGTAAAGGCAAGGCAAGGCAGCTTTATTTATATAGCACATTTCAGCAACAGGGCAATTCAAAGTGCTTTACATAAAACATGAAAGAGCAGTTAGAAAACAATTAAAAACAATTTAAAAGACAAGAATAAATTTTACAGTGCAGTATAAGAATTTAAAGAAATGAGAGATAAAATAGGCGGATAAAGAGCAGTTAAAACTGTTAAACCTATAAATGCAGATAAAATAGGTTAATTAAAGAAAGGACCAATATGTACCAACAATGGGTCCAGACGCTTCACAAGGCTTGGAGTTTTCGTTCCCCATAATGACAGAAACTTTAGTATACTGTGATTTTACAATGTGATCGTCACCACAAGGCTAGGTTATTTCTTCGGCAAATCTTCGTAAAAAACCCGGTACAGCCCTGCAGACAAAAATCTCTTAATAGTCAAGAACTTGTTCTTAAACTATTTTATTTCTTCTGCAGCCTGTCTCTAAATAGTCCAGAGCTCCTTTAAAGTGTCATAGACTATATTTTGTAAGTAGTCCAGAGCTTCATTTAGAGTGTCATAGAGTATTCCATAAATAGTCCAGAGCTTCATTTAAAGTGTCATAGACTATATTTTATAAATAGTCCAGAGCTTCATTTAAAGTGTCATAGAGTATTTCACAAATAGTCCAGAGCTTCTCCAAAGTGTAAAGGATGCCCTCAAGGTGGTCAATTTTAAACTGGCTAACATTGATAAAATATAAGCTTAGATAACCTAGGAGGCTTTAGTACAAGTAACCAAACATAACCACTTACTACACAAACGATATGTACTGTGGGTCATGAGAAAATGTTATACACTAGGGACTCTCAAAGAAAATCAATATAGAATATGATGTGGAGCAGTTCTTAATAACATGAGGCCGAGGCTTTAAAATCAATATTTGTGGAGTGTAACAGTGAAGTAAATATACTCGCAGCTTCAAATGTTACAGGCACAAGACAGAGACAGCATGTGAAATAGTGAAAGAAAATCGTAAAAAATTGGATTCAACACAAATGTTTAGTTGAAATTGAGTTATTGGAGATCATTTTCAGCCTAAGATCGATACAGCAGTTAGAGAGACATTTTAAGTAACATTTGCAGTAACCTTTCCAACTAAATAAAAAAAATAGGTTTTAAAAAGAACACACACACACACACACACACACACACACACATTGGGGATTACAAGGCATTAATAAAGAAATGATAGTTGGACAGAATACCCCATAGCAACCGCAATATTAAAAACACAAGAAGACAAGTGTGACAGGAGGAGCATTTAGTGTGGTGAAGCACTTAGTGAGAGGTTGAAAAGCATTGTTCTCACCTGCCCAAACAAACCACAAAAAAGGCTCCAGAGTTTCATTTAACCTGCTCCAAACATGTTTAGTGTGACAGCAACCTAAATCTTAATTTAATGCTGTATCTCAACCTGTATTGACAACCCAAAACAGAACTGGATTTATAAAAAGGATGATGTAAAACAGACATTACTAAACAGATAATAAATTCAAATTGAAAGCGATCGTGTATAAAAAATAAAAAAAATGTCAGTAGGCCACTGACCGGGATAACGATAAAGAGTCTACAGCCATGTTAACAGCTCTTTGAGGCTGTACCGCAGTGCTTTGACCTAAATGCTAACATCAGCATGCTAACATTCTGGCAATGGCAATGCTAAAGTGAGATATAATGTTCACCATCTTACTTTTTTGCGTGTCAGCATGATAACATTTGTTTATTAGCGCAGCTAAGTACAGCTAGTACAGCTATTGGATAAAGTGAAATGTTGACCTGATTATTACAATTAATTCTGAGAGGGACATAAATGTTTAAGCAAAATGTCATGGCAATCCATCTAATAGTTGAGATATTTCAGCCTGGACCACAGTGGTGGGTAGACCGAGAGACACACATTGCCATCCCTAGAGCCTCGTTGCTAAAAAGTGTGGTTGGTACAAGATCATGATAACAATATTTGATCTAATGTCAGAGACACAAAATAGGAAATGATGAAAAAAAGACAAGTCATGGAAAATGTGCATAATGTTCCACATAAATTAAAAGCTAAGTGAGGGGGAAAAGAGTCAAGCAGAATGTGACCATTTACAAAGTCTGTGCAGAGCTGTCACTGAAGTAGCCGTGCTTTTGACAATAATCCAACTGATCACACTGTTGAGGGGATTTAGCTCATGTAGTTCTCTTCTGAACAAAGTGGAAAAAGGTCATGCAAAAAAAACTCTATTAGTCATACAACCAAATAAAACTGCAGCTGAACATCATACCGAGTCATATTGTTAAATCTACTTAAGATCAAATCTTGATTATATCATTATATTTGTCAACAGGATATCATGACTTTGCGTAAACATACGCCACTTTCCTAAAGCCAAGTGTTGTGTTAGCTGTACGCATTTTGAGCTATCCGCGTGTAGGTCTACGCTGTATACAGCGGATGGCAGTCTGCAACGTCACAGCGTAAACATACACGCCAGTCTAAAGCCACGTGGTGCGTTATCGCGAGGCTATGTGTTATCGCGAGGCTACGTGTTATCGCGAGGCTACGTGTTATCGCGAGGCTACGTGTTATCGCGAGGCTACGTGTTATCGCGAGGCTACGGTTTATGAAAAGAAGAACCGGTTGGGATTAGAAAACGTGACACGCGGGTTAGGCTTAGGAAAAGAAGAACGGAGTTGGGTTTAGGAAAAGAACAAACGTGGAAAGGAAACCTCACACGCGGGACACGATCCCCACTCTCCTGGGTGAAAGTTCTGCGTTTTATCCATCCTCCACCCCGGCCAACCTCCCTTCGTGGATTTTCGCCCTTTCATACTACTAGCTATGGCGTAAATTCACAAGCAATCACAAGGTAATGTAAGTCAATGGAGGCCAAACAGCATTGATAAACACGCTAAAAAGGGAGTCTGCGTCTTGATAACATGCCAATAATGGCATACAAATTGGCGTGTCATACATACGCCACTTCATGACATCAGTCTGTAATTGTGAACTTTTTGAGTCATGAATTCAAAGGACCCTGAGGGATACACAATGGGTTTAAATAAGTTAAATCATCAATGCAAGAAATACCTCGCAACTTTGGCAGCTGCTGATCTTAGACGAAAGTAACCTGTCTAATTGATTTCTTATTTCAAAGCACGTTCAATGGAAATTCATTAGCAGTGCTTTATCACCTTATCTATCCTCAGTCTGCGACTGGTGAGGCTGATGAGTGTGCAAGCATGAATTATGCAGCGTATAGGTGAGAAATCTGCTCAATTAATTTGTCGTCTCATGCACTGAAGCTCAGCTAGGAGCACATATTGGGTTTAACTGGTCTTATAAATGGCTGTGTATATTTTACATTGAGTGCAAGGTGCAATAACTGAATGTTAAACGTAACTGGAAACGCTGGTTATTTAATTTATGGTTTAGAAAGCACATTGTTGCTTCATTTAAATAGCTCCATCAGAAGTCTCCAATGTGGTTGAGAAAGATTATCCTTAATATTTATCAGACAGATCCTGTACCTTAACTATAGGAAAGACTTAATATTTTACAACTGTTAAATGGAAAATTCTGCAAAGCCACCTAAAAACAAAAACACGTACAGTATATGCAACTTAAACCTTTGCTTTTTGTCTGTTCTTGGTACACGTTTTGTGTGTGTGTGTGTGTGTGTGTGTGTGTGTGTGTGTGTGTGTGTGTGTGTGTGTGTGTGTGTGAGAGAGAGAGAGAGAGAAGGTCATGTATTGTATGCAAATTCAACCTTTCCTGTAGACATCATGTTAAATAAATCCAGGGCCTGGCCACTGAAAGCATGGCATTCAGATGATGCTAAGGTAATGCAAATTATTTCTACTGTAAACTTTTTCAGAGCACAATTTGAGGATTATCAAGAGTAAACTAGGAATGAATAATTGCTCAGTGGTTCAGGCAAGTAGAGGTGAAACAATTGGTTAATTAACAAAACAAATCTGCAACTAAATTGATAACTGATTAATTGGTTTAGTCATTTTTCAAGCAAAAATAATGGAAAAGGCCAAAGATTCTCTAGGGTCAGTATCTCTAATTTCTCAGATTTCCTGTTTGTCAGAAGACGTCACCTTGGACATTTTATCGATTAAACAAGCATCAGTTAATTGAGAAAAAAAAATTCAGCAGATTAATCAATAATGAAAATAATTGTTAGTTGAAGCTCTTTGAGCAACACAAACAAAAGTCCCCACTATTTCTTTGTGGTCGCAGCAGAAAACATATCAATGCATATCTTAGAGAAAAACAGATAATGGGCAGATGAAAACAAAACTAATCGGTTTGGCTGGATACCACTGGGGGTTGGTGGGGAAATGTGTTTTCTGTAATTTGGGTAAAGCTTCTTTTTAAATGGGTTTCCCAGTCTACACAGACAGATTATACCATAGTTGGTACTCAAAGCCGCATTGATGACGTCTTCATTCTGCATCATAACACAAATCCAAATGCTCCATCAGTCCCCATTCATCAATTCCTCTTTGTATCACACTGAAAGCAGAGGGATGTATTGCTGACATAGACTCTATCATTATCCTGTATATTCCCATCATTCCCTCCCATTGCTTCTGCTCTGCCTCCTCTTCACTGGCGTGCCCCTGACTCACGGGTTCCTGAGTCTTAACGAGCCATTGAGGGATAATTGCTCCTTGAGGTGTTGGTGCTAACCGACACCACTGCCTCCTGCAGGTCATTCAGTCAAGCCCCTGTCAGCTTTAATAGAACTGCAGGCTGTATTCACTACCAGAGTTTCCAACCAGTCGAACCTAACGACTGTTGAGTCCACTAATTTCAGATCAAGCTCTTCTCTGGACTGCAAAGCACAGCAATACAAACCGCATATTCTGACATTTTCCTTACAGCCATGAAGAACACTTGAGATGTGCATTCAAGAACTAAATGAAGCTACTTATTTTCAGTTTTTTTCTTTGATACTGATCACACAGCTGTGTGGCAGAAGCCACCACTAAAATAATTACATGAAACAATCCCGGAACCAAGGACACGGTTTCAACTCAGTCTATCCCAAAGCGACACAATTTTAAATTGATGCAGACTGTACTGTCCTTGGTGCCAAGGGCAAGTGTGTGTGTATGACTTGAAAGGTCTGTACTGCTATGCTATGTGATGTGATCCAAAGGGAAGGCTTGTACTCCAGGCACATGCTGTGTCCTCTTCCGTCCTGCCAGTGGCTTTAACCTCAACAGATGACAACGGACGGCCACGAGGGGCGATGGGGAAGTGTGGTACATGTGGGTTTTCTGCTGCCATAAGAACTGAAGACTGGTCTCATACATGTCCAGAAATATATCTTTTTAGGTTAGTAAGGTAGAGTAAAAAAAAAAAAAAAAAAAGTATTATTCGTTAGGGAGTTAACTTATTTCTCATGTCTCATCCTGAGGTCGTACAAATACAGAAGAGGAGATTCGGTTGTAATAGTTGTCACAGGTCCTAATGGATGAGTCAGACATTACACTATGAAAAGAAAACAGCATTTAAAATGTACACTAGGAATGCCACAGTCGGGGTGACAGTCAAGTAGTTCAAAACAGGACATTTTAAAATGCTTGAATTTTAGTTTTTTTCAGAAAGGAAATATGTAACATTGCTGTTTAAAAATACAACATGAGATTATGACTCTGCGTAAACATACGTGCCACTTTCTAAAGCCAAGTGGCACGTGTTATCTGTACGCATTATGGGCTATCCACGTGTAGGTCTACGCAGAAGAACGGGACGTTGCATTTGGAGCTCTGGTTGGGTTTAGGAAAAGAACAACGGGACGGTTGGATTCACGAAAACAGTAACAGATATCGGTATCAAGTATATCACAGGATGCACCAGCGCGGCATTTCAAGTTATTTTGCCATTAAAGCCTTTAATAAAGAACTCTGTGTGCGTGAGGGACGCTCACCACCTCTTCTCACGGTAAATTCCTGAATAAAGTTTCTCACATCAGTTTCATGATTTATTACATAGCATCCTGTTGCCTATTTCCTGAAGTCCAAGAGTACCAAAGATTAGAATGACAAAATGTTAAGTTGGGACACATAATGTAAGTAAAGCATTTTGCTGGATATTCATTTGCAGAATGAAAATCTAAAATGTAGGGAGGGAGTGTTGGTTTGACTATTACTGTGGCTGTAGCCTCTTTCACTCCACAAGGGAAAAGAACTTCAACAACCTAACATTGGCTCCTTCAGTGTTTTCCAGTTCAGACTTGGGTTGTGTTGGATGTGTAACTTCGTCTGACATAATAAGGTTGCTTCATGACTTTAACATCTAAAAAGGGACTAAGGTGCTCATTCAGACATTAGAACATCATATGAACTTGCCATTAACCAAATGAGGTGCATGGCCAAAAGGGCTTTTGAGACATATATTAGTCATTGACCAAACTGTTGGTCAAGAGGAAAGTTTGACCTTACCGTGGTGTCAGCAGAAAGGTCAGGTGGCAACCAAATTAATCATGCCGATATATTTAGTAAAAGCTTTTTCAATGTGTTTTTGAGTGGCGCTGCCCCCCTAGAAATAAAACACTCAAGTCCTCAATCAAAAGCTTCGGTCTCATCTCACCTTCACACTACAGTCTCACTTAAAATGCTTGACCTGATGGCAGTTCAAATATATTGTGATATTTATTTTCTATCATACAAACAAGCAAGTCCTTAAATGATGTCTCTGTATAATTTCACTATTAAACAACTTGGCAAGGCCCAGTTACTAAACAGAATATGTTAACTGTATATGGTCATTAACTTGGGTTATTTAACTAAGGTGGCCATTCCTCCCGTCCATAGACAGGACACAAATAATTCATCTCTTTTTTTCCCCAACTTTAAATCACACAAAATGTGTGCGAATGTGCCAAGCAGCTGCAATGTTGCCTTATTTGCATTCTGACAGCCAGCTTTGACGCATCGCCACAGGCTGGCACACAGACGCTGTCCTCTCTCTCCAAATTGCCTGCTAAGTAGCTCCTGGACATCAGCAGTCACCCTGTCTGTCTGTACTGTTTGTGACGGCTATGTTCACATTTTTCCAGCCTGATTCCCCTGGTGGCTCTCAGACACAAACTGCTTCTGTCATCTGGCGTTGAAATACAGCTGGATTCTGCTCCGATAACATCATTCGACTTTTTTTTCTTCCTTCTCTTTCTGACGCAAAAAAACAATTGGAGTAGACATACACAATGCAGAGGCTCCTGCTAACAATGTGACAATGTCTTTCAATATAAGATGTTGATGGTTTGTTTGTCAGATTTTGTCATCATAAAGTCACCATGGTAATTTTGGAGAATATGGTAAAGTTGGCAGTGTTGAGGAAAATAATAACAACTCCCATCCATCAAAGTTTGCACAAAAATCAAGATCAGAAGTTTTAGTCCAACAGCCATCAACATCTTACACTATTTAGGACAACCTGTCACTTAATGCATCCAAAAGCCATCAGAGACTCCAAGCCCTAATCCAATGATAAAACTTTTGAATCCCACACTCAATACTCAATATTCAATCATTTATATAGAACATTAGTAAAGATACTAAGCACATCCTCCTAGATGTGAAATTAATCAATCATGTTTAATTAAAGCTGGCAAGGGCTGCCGATTATTCAGTGAGCAGGAATCCAGAATGAGGCAAAAACAGCATGGTAGCATTTATGGCAGCGAGAAGCTCACAGGCGATGTAGCTGCAGGGAGGGAGCATTCAACACTTCACACATCGGGGAGACGGCAGAGCTGCAGGCAGCAAAGCAGCCCCTCACTCCGCCTGTCACTGATGGTGTGTCAAGGTCTGTTACTCTGACCCTTCACTCAGCACTCACAACCTCCTGTACTTCACATTGTAGTAACCCAGGAGCAATATGCACATGCTGTATAACATTTTCTGAATCATTTGAAAAACTAATAGCAAATAATACAGTATATTAAAGAACTGTACAATACAACGTTGTCAGTTTACACAGAAATTCATTATACCACTGATATTTGGTTGTGGTCTATCTATTTATCTAAAGTCATTCTTAAAACTATCCTATAAAAGCATAAGGTTTACTTTAATAACAGTATGTATGATATTGTCCATTCCTTATTTCTTAAAAAGGTTTTCAGTATTGAGTCTAACATTCTGTATATCTCTAGTTGTAGGATTTGATTGCATGAATTGGCGGTAGAAGCCTAGTATTTAATTTTAGGGCTGGAACAAATGATGAATTGTTTAATTTATGAAATGTCAGAAAACAGAAAATTGTCTACTGCAAATTCTAAGGTGAACAACCAACGGTTCAAAACACAATATTAAATAAAAAAAAAACAGCAAATCCTAACATTTGAGAATTAGAATCAGCAAATATTTGGCATTTTTAGCTTTATTAAACATTTAAAACGATGAATCAAATATTTAAAATAACATTTAAATGCTTCTGTGGATCGACTAGTATATATATATATATATATATATATATATATATATATATATATATATATATATATATATATATATACTATTCCGGTATCAGTAGCTAGTTGTAATTAATGCTACAGTTGTTTTGGTAAAGGACAGTTGACAGTGGGACTAGCCAGCTCACTCAGAAGGAAGTAAAGTAAAGCAAAGACTGAACTAGCTACACAATAGTCTACATAGTCTACACAATAGTCTGCCTGTAATTGAAAAGCTATTTACACCACGTAACATTCAGCTTAGCTACGTTTGGCAACAAGACAAACAAAAGCTCTCCAGTACGTAAACACTACAGTCCATTAGCTTACTACGAACAGCCAGTGGCTCATATTGTCCTTCCCCTCTCTTGATACATTTTACTGCCTTTGCTACGTCGCCAAAAAAATAAAATCTTTCCAACACTGTACCAAATCCAAACATTACAACAGACACATTGTCTCACTCACTTTCGTGCTTTGAAGTTCCCCATGTGTGCCGCGGAACTCCGGGGCTCTTGATAATCGCTCTGCCGGCGGATTTCAGGGCATCCATCCCGAGGTGTGTCTGCTCTCCGCCAGGTGGATTCCCCAGTCTCTCTACCACAGGGAGGTAAATACAACAGACTGGGCTCGACGGAGGATGCGCCAAAGACGGAAGAGGCGAAGAGAGAGACCACTGATATAAGTTCCCACCCTGAATCGCTCTCGTTTTCTCTCCCCACTCATAAACTGGTAACCAGCTGAGGGTAAGCACGTGCACCTACTGCACCGTCTCCAAAGTTAAGGGCGTGTCCCCCTAACCTTGATGAGCTGACAGTCCGAAGTGCTCCAGTTTGGAGGAGCGACCTTAATGAGAAATCATTATTGCAGTGTGAAGGACTTACACTCACTAATGAGTTTATGGATGTATAATGAGCTGACAATTGCACTTTTTTGTCTCATATGACTTTCTGTGGTTTATTGACCTTAGTGGATGCAAGTTGGTTGCCAACTTTTATTCTTAAAGAGGCCCATGTCATCCCTTTAACATGTTTAATATTTAGAAACAACAGATATTGTTGTTTTAATCATGACAGAATACTGCATAATTTAGTGATGGACTATGTTAAAGCCTCTTAATGCAATTAAGGCTGGGTCACAGATTTGTCAAGTAATAGATTTTATTTTTTACCTGAATACCTATTATATTACAATAGATTTTGGCACAAATCATCAACTAACAAAACTAGGCTTCAATTTGAAAAAAATGCTTGAAGTTTTCTTTTTTGTATGTTGGCGCCCTCTAAAGATTGCAACCAGTTATTACAGCGTTGTTGTTACCCATCGTCACTCACTCCACACACTGTAGTAGGCTATACTGTACGCATGGTGATATTCTGGGATATCAGTAGTACTGCTAGTAGCTGTAAGTTCTTTTTTTTAACAATATACATTAAAAATGTAAATCTTAAATAATCAATAAAAAAATTAAAATAGTATGCACGTCCTGGTGACCTAAGACCATGGTTCCCAAACTAAGGATCAGGACACCCACATGGGGTCACTAGATGATTAACAGTAGAGACAAGCAGCCACACAAAGTTATGTTACTGGCTTTTCTCTCATCTTTGCTTTTTTTTCAAGTGAATTACTGGATCATTCTACTTAAAAAAATATATTCAAATAGCATAAAGTACAAAATTATTGAACTAGACTTGGAGCCAGTTACACAGGGTCACAAGAAGACATTTAAGAGGTCACAAGCATTTGGCCCCCAGAACCTTTGTATGAGCTGTGCATTATCCCAAAGTGTCCTGTCTATACTTCTACTGTAATGCTATACAATAAAGTCAAAATGCCCCAAAAAACAATTGTGCCAGATTAGGAAACAAAGAACTCTCCAACTCCACTTGAACTTCCACTAAAGAAAAATCAATTTGTGACAGACACAAAACATGCATTGTGTTTTTGTCCTTCATGGTGAAATCTTTATTTCATTTCTCTCCACAACCTAGCACAGGTTATGATGTCATGTCCGAGTTCATCTCTCACAAGTATTTCACACTGAGGAGGCTAAGCAGAGCATGTATAGTCATGTATTAAATCGTCTAGTAGGGGTTATTAGAGTTTGGCCTGAGGTGGCATGCTGCTGTTGTAATTTTGGTGCTCTCATTTGAGAGGGTCTTTAGTTTATATGTAATGCTCTCAGCAGCGCACACTACTGCAACTACACTTACTGCTGTGCGTGTGGGCATATGTGTGGGTGTGTGTGTGTGTGTGTGTGTGTGTGTAAATTTGCGTGTGTGTTTATGTTACATCCTGGATACACAGCAATTAGTAGAATCATGCAGCTACTGTACTTTTAAATTGAAGATTCTTCAGAAAAAGACTGCAGTGTTGCTGCCATGTTGTTGTCACTAATGCACACAAATATCTGCATTAGAATGAGCATTTTTACAAACTAAAGCAGTGTCTCCCTCTCCAGTTTAAAAAGAAATAGCCTTTTGAAGGCTAAAAAGCTGCACTAAAACAATGCAAATGTGACATTGCCTCCTGTCTGCTTTCATGGAAGACTTTGGATTTGAGATTAATAATTATTAATGGTATTTATAAGCCATCCAGTCAATTAAATCACTGCCACAAAAGACAAATCGTAACAGTGCAGCATGCATCGTCTGTTTAAGGTTGCCCAATTCAGGTGTGACCACTGCATCTTAAAATACCGGGAATATTATTTAAGTTAGAAAAAAAAAGTCACTCCTACTGTGTAGCAACTTGGCTTGAAGCATGTGATATTTACTTGCTGACACAACAGTTGTTAGATTCTTAATCCCCCATAAAACAAATCATGCTTGTGGGGGTCTCTTTATTTGTAAAGGGAGAGGGAAGAGGGAGGTGAGGTCACTAAAAGAAGTGTAAGAATACAGCCAGATAAAGAGAGGGCTTCATGAAACAGATTCATAATAGAGGGGGAGTAAGGTAGCCTTTTACAGAAAGGACAACATAGAAAAAAACAGACTGAACCAGTCAGCTAACATGCTTTCAGTCACTTCTGTTTTAGATTAATTGATGGATGCTATCCTGTCTGCTTCACATTTTATCCCCCTCCAATTTTTATGTCATAGTCTCATGCTATTTGTCTCATACACACAATCACACACTTTTTCATTTGCTCTCTCTAAACCCGCGTCTTCCTTAGAGGCTGGAGCTAGAAGGCAACTGGTGGGAGGGCCTGTCTTGGAAGCAGGAGGTGGCCTTGACCAACGATTCTCAGGTCAATCCAGTGACATGTCAGCTCATGGATTTCTTTATTTCCATAAAACCTGACTAATCTTCAACCAAGTACAAAGCCTGCATTGGAGGACCTCATACACTGTCTATTTCAAAGACTGGGAAAACTGTCCCTTCGTCTCCTCCTGCTTCCCCTCCTGGTTTCTCTCGACCCTCCTGCTCCTCTCCTCCTCCTCGTCTTCCTTCCAGTTCTGAGGCACACAGGTAGTCTTGGGACTGGGACTGGGAGTGTCCCAGGGACTCCACTGACAAGCTTCGGCTGGACAGGATGCTACTTAGGCTGGACTGGCGGGCGCCTCTGGGATGGGTCTCAATTTCCACACGGACCTCAATATTGGTTCCTTCTCTGTGGTGACAGTAGAGAGACATAAATAAATCAATATAAAGCTACCAGGTAATCAAAATGTTTCTGACTTGACATTGCCATCCCTAAAGCCCCCCCCCCACCCCCCCCAAACCCCCCCCCCAAAAACATTAAGAGAGAAACACATAACGGAGAGTCAGAGGCAACATTTACCTCAAAGGATGCGCTTGTGTGTCATCGAGCTTGCTGTCAGGCACAATAACCACCTCGCAGTCTGACTGGCTGTTCTGCTGGGTGTATCCGTGGTGTTTTGTGGCTTCATCCAATTCCTCATAGCTATCTAGCTCCGGTGGCGTGGTGCTTGTACTAGGGAGGACGCCCACTTCCTGTACACTGACTCTGACTTCCTCGACACTGGTGTCGCTGAGCGTTGGGTTGTTCTGACCTGTCCAGTGGTCACTGACTACATGAGAGAATAGAAGATCTATAAGAGAAGTTGAAACTTCATCAGATCAGGTCGCGCTTTTAGAGCAAAAATTACCATGCACAATTGCAGTTGAGCTGGTTCCCTCGGCTTCCAGTCTTTATGCTAAGCTAGGCTAATTGCCCCCTGGCTCCAACTCCATGGCTAAAGTAGTAAATGCCGTTTTGTCATCTAACTCTCTGCAAGAAAGCGAATAAGCGCCTTTCCCAAAATGTCAAAATATTCCATTAAATTCTGTACTCACAACTCGCTAAGTCCTCCAGCTGGATTTTGTGTGTTTCAGGGGGCTCACTCGGCGGTCGACACCAACCATTCCTACAGAGCGACATTGGGACCACGCCATATACATAAGTCAGCATTAGCGGCACACCCACACCTGCAGGAAAACAGAATTATGAAGTATGAGAAACCAATTCATAATATATTTCTTATAATCATTTGTCTAGAGTTTGTGCCAAAATACATTTTAATAACATACAAATGTTTTTAAAAGAGTATTCTTGTGATTTAGTATTTCACTAAGTTTGAGGACTTGTGAGTGACAGGTTTATAAAAGAATGGTCAAAATCAAAGCAGCAGAGGTCAAAATATCCTGGTTTTTAGTCCCTCGTATGGGTCAGGCTCCAACGACATTGGATTTCAGACTTCCTATAATCAAAAAAGACGATGTTGAGCACATGCATGTAGTTGCTGGTGCAGGGCAAAAGAGTAAATGTTCAAAGAAGGTAAATCTCAAACACAAACAATAAATACCCATTTTAAATTACTTCAGTATAAGTGGATAATGAGAACATATGTAACACCAACACAGCTAAATAAATTCAGCCCCAATAATCCCGACACATGCTACAAATGTGGTACAAAGGGCACATTATATCACTGCCTATGGGACTGCCCACAAATCCAGGCTTTTTGGAGGGAATTGATGGATATGATTTTACATGTCACAGGTATAAAGCTATTATTAGACGCCAAACTGTGTATCTTTGGCCTCTTTCCCGTTAATCATAATCTCAGCAAGGTAAATAAATCTATGATCACTTTCTGCATCTTACAAGCTAAATATACCATAGCCAAATCCTGGAAATCCACTATCAAACCAAGTGTTAATGTCTGGCTTGCAGGACTGTCTGACTGTCTTGCACTGGAAAAACTCACTTTTACATAATACAATATCTCATCTTTGACAATATGTGGACATCCTTTATAGTGTTCTTAGAGGGGAGGAAAGCATTGGAGGCATGCTCTCTGTGTGTGTCAACCATCAACAAATGAATATTGCTATGTATTTAATATACGTCTGTCTTTGCTTCGTTATATTTGAAGTGCTTTTCTCTTCGGGATAAGTTAACATTTGGACCACCGGTGATTCTTAAGGATGATTTATGCTGACTTATTGTACCAAATATTGCTTATTTCAGCCCTGTCATGTTTGTTTATTTTATTGACGATGAGCCTTTCTGTGACAGTTCTGATTTGCACCTGTATTATTTGTTGTAGTGTGATTATTTTCTGAAAATGAATAAACACACTTGTTAAAAAAAAAAAGTTCAAAGAAGGTAAAGTCAGTGCTCCAAAAATACTTTAATAGTGCAAAATAAGGCACAGGTTTCCCATAATGCAACAGGATACCATCTTTTGGGAGACCCTCCATAGCCAATAAACCCTCCAATCTTTCAAACTGCACATTCCTAATTTATAATGCAGTACTTTACTATTTTTGTTCAGATGTGTAGCCCAAACTGAGTAATGTCACTTGAGTAATTTTCTCAGACTTGACAAAGACATTTTACAAGCTGATTAGTACTCCCTGTGACTAATACATGCACTTTTATGTTAATGAATTTGAAGTTTTAAGACATGTTAAAGGTGCAGTAGGTAAGACTTATAAAACTAACTCTCTGTCATATTGCTGAAACTGACCCTATGTTCGAGTAGAACTACATGAAGCAGGTAATTTAATTTAAAAAAATCCATTTCCTCTGGCACCACCTATAGCCTGTAGTGCGATTATACCGCTCACTGTTCAGATGCACCAATCAGGGCCAGGGGGGGTGTCTAACTGCATTTCAATCACTGCTCATGCACCTGCATTCATTCTGGGGAGAGGGGCTTAAGGCCTCTTTTGGGCTTAAGCGGAAAGGGGGGAGGGACTGAGAAGTTGTCGATGTTCAAAGTTTTTGGTTAAGTCCTGGATCTTCACAATCCTACCTACAGCACCTTTACATTGGTGGACTGCCCATTTAAACAGTTTTATCATATTATTACTACTGCAATATCCAACATAAACACAAGAGGGAGCCCCTCCTGCTTCACACTAATGAAGCAGAATAGAGCCTCTTTGTAGACTGGAAAACTTTACTGATTAGTCTTGGCATCTTAACCTCCATATCTATGCAATTAGATTGTTCCTCAAGGAACTTTCAGGAGCCTATTTTCTTGCATACTTTAAAATACATTCTCTTTTAATTGAAGGCAAGCCAATCTAGCATTAATCATTAATTAATAAAAAAAATTTTATCTACTGCATATCTATTTTATGTTACCTGTTTTGGTTTATTTATTGCTGTTATTTTATCAATTATTTATTCTTGTTTATTATTCTCTTCATATTTTATCTAATTAATTGTAAGTCTGTGTAGTAAGTTTTGAAACCTCTATGTTTTATGTGGTGCTGCTATGTTGTCCGGGACACTCCTGTAAACATGTTTTTGAATCTCAGTGAGGCTATTTCTAATATGATGAGGTTGCATAGCCATCCCTGCAGTGGAGAGTTAGAAGTAAAACAGCAACCTGTTTAATACAATAAATGACTGAATCAATCAATCAATCCCTTTTCATGTTTTATCATTATGTCATTATTTGTCATCTTATCTTCTGATAATAAAAAAGAAGTTTTCAACACACAATTTTGACAAAATGATAAAATAATAGATGAAGTGTTCCCTACAATAGATCACCGGTCTTTGAATCAGGGCAAAACAAGAATAGAGCAGTGCATAACTACTCTAGCAAAGCCAATTTTATTTCTCCCCACTCTCCTTCATATAAGTACTTTCAACAAGCCCCCAAACTCTATGAGCCATCGCCTCGCTACACTGTGTGATTATGCAACCTGTGATTGAGATAGGAATTTTGGAACACAAAGCAGAGTGCCGACCAAACAAAGGGACATCATTAACACAGCGGGAACACTGGGACGCTATTGAATCAGCAACAGGGTGAAACCAGGGTAAGAGGATGAGCCTGCCAGCCAAACAGTCCACAGAAAGAGAGTATGTGTGTGTGTGTGTGTGTGTGTGTGTGTGTGTGTGTGTGTGTGTGTGTGTGTGTGTGTGTGTGTGTGTGTGTGTGTGTGTGTGTGTGTGTGTGTGTGTGCGCCAAGGGAGGGCCCATCAGTGTGCAGTTCAGAAATGGCCGTGACACTGCATTGGGAAGCTCAGAAGCTGTTAAAGTCTTAACTGAATGTTACCAAGAGTAGGAAGTGGCATGAGTCATCAAAATTCTACTTTGCACTGTATGTGTGTGTGTGTGTGTGTGTGTGTGTGTGTGTGTGTGTGTGTGTGTGTGTGTGTGTGTGTGTGTGTGTGTGTGTGTGTGTGTGTGTTAATGAAATCAAGTGGTATTGCATACAGAAACCAAGTTTTAGGGTAATTATATGGCTGTACACTAAAGTTTTCTGCCATATCAAGCCTGGTTGCACGTTCAGGTGTGTATAGATCATTATTTTCCGCTTATTTGCTTTCTTACCAAAATGGTTGATACCACTTTTATGTCTTTATGGTAAATGTGAAGCTCCTGCCAGCAGCTGATTAGCTTAGCTTAGTACAAAGTTAGCCTGGCTCTGTTGAAAGATAACAAAATCCACCTAGTAGCGCCTCACAGCTCACTGATTAACACATTGTATCTTGTTTAATCAGTGATTGTCCAGCCATCTTTGTGCTAAGCTAAGTTAGCTGGCTGTTAGTGGTAGGCATCATATTTATTGTACAGATATGAGAGTGGTATCACTTTTCATATCTAACTCTCAGCAATAACGCTAATAAGCTTATTTCCTAAAATGTTTAACTAATTATTTAATTTTTAAATGTGTGTGTAGAGTGTGAAAAGATGTGGTGTTTTCTCTCTCTTGTTGATACCAGAGTCCTTACTCATTATTATGGAAGGTATTATTCGAGACACTTCACAGATCATCAGTGTGCCAAACAAACCACATGGAACATCTTAATCTTTGATGACTTTTTGAGCCACATGAATACTGCCCTCAGATATTACAAATTTATTTATTTTTTATAATAGAAGCATATGAGGCCTCTTTGGTGTCTGACCTTCTGTGTTTCAGGATATTGTGGTGATATTGTGGTGAAAAAAAAATCAATTTCTGACCTAATGTGGTCATTTTTTGTTCCTTACCCACAGTGACAGCTGCTATGACCGGCGACACAAACACTGACATCATCACCCCACTTGCCACAGTCAAGTAGTGCTTACTTCCTGAGATATTGTTTTTCTTACAGCGACCATGAACCTGGAAGATAATAAATAGAATATAAATTAGGCCATGGAAATTTAATTTGTTCCTTGTTGTTCTCATTTTCTGCAACCACTTATTCTAGTCACTTATTCATGTCCACTAATACATGCATCCCAGCATGCATAAAGGCAAATGAAAACAGCCTGAGACCTGTACAAGCTATTACAGAGCACAAAGACAGACACACTTAATGAATATTAAGGACATATTAAGTTGCCCTTAGGTGTGCCATTAGTTTCCAATTCACGTGACGTGCATGATTTCCATGTTCAAAAGCTGATTTTACATCAGTTGATTACATGCAAAATTACCAGGACATTGTAGATACTACTGTATCTGATGGAAGATGTTGGTTGATTCAGAATAATTCATTCAGATTGATTTGGTCACTTTAAACATATTAGTCAGCCATATGGGAGCAGCTTGCACATTTTGGACTGTCTGCTGTCTTTGCTGACACATGCACAAATTCAACCAGTCGCTCAAAAAGTATCCATTCAAAACAGTTAGGTGACACAGGATTTACTGGTTGTTTTGTACCTTGCGGCCCATGTAGATTGGTATGCCCACAATGATGACTGGGATGGCGATGCCCGCTATAAGGGAGATGACCACCGGTGCTCCGAGCAACATGCCCACCTGCCACAGAACCTTGCGGGTCTGGGACCATGGCTTCTTCCCCCAGAATGTACATCCTGAGGGACTGAGACACACAGGAGACACAACTATCATCATGCACAGAGTTCAGAAAATAAATGGTACATATTAAAACATATGGCATTTTTAGACACATAAGCATTGTGGGCAATGGGTGGCAATGTCCTTCTGTCGGTCAGTTTGTCCTTCAGTCGGTCCTCCTGGTCCACACTGAAATATCATAAACACTATTGGATGGATTGCCATGACATTTTGTACATACCTTGAGGATGAATCCAAATGACTTTGGTGATCTCCTGATGTTTCCTTTAGTGCCACTATGGGGTTGACATTTTTGGTTTGGAGTGAAATACTTTATTTCTGGTGCAACTATTGGATGGATTGCTGTGAAATTTGCTACAAATATTAAAAGGTACAAATTCTCATGACCTTGGTGATTACCTGACGTTTCATCTACAGTAGTGCCATGATCAGGTCAAAAGTTTCAATTTGCCCAATTATAGATGGCTAGATCTTAATTTTCATTGAATATATTTGTATAAACAAACTATCCAATTATGGCCAAATGCCTGCAAAACTAATTCCCACCAGCATTCCCACCAGCCTCAGCTGTACTTTGTTTGTAGTGCTAAATAAGAAATGTTAGCATGCTTACAGGCTAAACTAAGAATATAACCTGCTGAGCATGTTAACATTTAGCTCAAAGCACTGCTGTGTCTAAGCACAGGCTCAGAGAACTGCTATAGCATGGCTGTAGACTTGTTATCACCTAATTAGTGCAGACTTTTGCAAAACGTCATTCTTAAAAATATACACAAATGGTATGTGTACACACAATCACACAGACACACTCATAAGGATCACAAAAGCATCATCATCATGCAGGTCATGGCTTTTCATGCAGCCTCATCCAACTCTGACACAAACATAAAATGATTTTAAATGATTATCTTTTAAGAAGCAGGTGAAATAAATGAGTACTGACAACGACAAGACAACAGTAACTGATGTCATCACATCATTAACCAAACTGAATGACCTCATCTGCATATGTCATTCTAGCTGTGTCCTCTCCCTCAATTACATTCATTTGCAGTTACCTATTCACATACTCACTTATCTAAGTCTGTTTACGAGTAATACTCACTTGATGTTAGGCATAATAAGTTTTGCCTTAAGTGCTTGTTTATTGTAGTATCAGCCATTGGTGTTGTGGTGTAATTCTAACTCTTAAGGAAAGCAGAACAACACTGACTAATGCTGTTTGGTCATAATCAAGCAGCGATTAACCTGTTGGAGCAGCAGTGATAATCTGAGAAACACAAATAGCACCTCAGGGCTATGCTATTTCTCAAAGCATGCATTAGTATTACAACAGCAGATGTCACTTTGGGGTTCAAAAAGCCTGAGTGTGGGAATTATGGGTATGACATATTAAAGTTGTGCTCTGATGCTCTGAACTGGCAGATTTGCTTTGAGATGCTAAAAGCTTTGCCCTTCTATAGGACGATTACTGTCATGTGTAGTGTGACAGACAGGTAAAAAGGCAATCCAACCTATGCAGACAAACACAAAAACTATCTTTCTCATCTGACACATTCATCACCACATATGCATGTAACATAGGACATGAAAATGATAAAAACATGAAAAATGAATACATATCTGCACGCTGTAGTTCTAAAATGCACCTTGGCCAGCAGAAAGATTAAAATGGTTCTTCAAATGTAGCTAATCAGCTTCTAGCTGGTCTTATTGCTTGAGTTACATATTCTGCTGCATGGAAATATGGAAGCAGATAGAGTTGATTAATTGATGGCAAGTCAGCAGTGACTCCCTTCCAGAACTGGAAAAATCTATAGAAGCCCAGATGAACAGTTTAAAGCAGCGCAGCCTCTAAACAATGACATTATGTACATGTCTTGTTTTTATCTCTGATTAGGTATTGCTTTAAAACATACAGATGGAATAGTGGTGTGAACACATATATTAATTTTAGCGAAGCTAGTTGTTTTTTTATAGAAAGAATTGAAGAAACTCTTTAGTATCTCATGCCAAAGTTGGACTTGTTCCACAGAGGATTTTCTCACCACATGCTGCTGTGAGACTAGGATCAAATTCTGCTGCTCTTTCTTTTGTTTTTGTGCTGTCCTTTCACTGTATATGTGCCAAACACCATTATAGTTCACTGTGGGGCTGATACTAATGATTCTTTATATTATCAATTTAGTATATAAGAAAATAGGGAAAAATAGCCCAAGGGGATATCTTTAAATAGCTTGTTTTGACCAACCAACAGCTCAAAACCGAAATATATTCAATTTATAGTTAAATTTAAACATATCCTCACATTTAAGAAGCTGAAAACAGTGAATGTTAAGCATTTTTGCTTGATAAATGACTTGTATGTTGGTCTATGAGGTACTTATTTATAGTCAGTACCTATGTGGTTGGCGGTCAGCATGCCCTCAAGTTTGGAGAAACAGGCAGCAATGTACTGCTCTTGACGACGCCAGCGCAGGCGAAAATGTGTTTAAGCCACCTAAAAAAATCTATCTGTTTAAGTATTAGCTATATTTAGAATATTTTCACAGCTTTACCATGCTGTCAGACAGCCCTTTCCAACAGGAAACAGATGCCATTATATTCACCTATGCTTTCTTCAAAGCCACCAGACTCCTTTGACAAAAACAGTTATTTTACTGAGCTGAGCACAGGAGTTGCTGGTCTATCACTGCCTGGATCATATAGTTTGTTGGTGTTAGTGTATGACTTTGGTGAATCTGAACTAACCCTTTGAAACACCAAAGTCACACATTTACAAACAAAATTTACTTAGCTTCCGTGTCGGTACTGCTGCCTGCTTCTCCAAACTGGGGCGTGCCTGACTATGACTACACACTGACTATATATAAGTACCTCATACAACCCCACTTTAAAATATCCAAAATATTCCTTAAAAGGTAAATACAATTATGTTAGATGTGGACAATTGGTTTGGTGTGTTAATGTGATCATGAGCTGAGTGTGAACTGAGTACCTGAGGTAGTGCACGTCGGTGATCTCCTGCATACACAGCCAGCAGAACTGACAGGCACACACAGTGCAGTTCATACGGTTACAGCTGCCATCGTTGGTCTTCATGATGTAAGCACCGCAGCGAGGGCACGCTTTGATCTCCTCTGCATCTTCAACAACAGAGTAAATGTGTGAGAGGGATGTCCACACACCACTTACTCATCCAGGAAAAATAACATAGTATACTGAAAAGAAATCCTCTGGTTTCTGGCACTAAAGGATTGGAATAAAAGAAGAAGGTAACAGCAGCTGCTAGTCTCACCTCCTCCAGGTTCTTCATTGAAGACGTACAGCGTGGAGGCATCATTGCCGCCTGAGGTGTGGCGGGCCCGCTGGCGCCGGGCCTGGTCACACGTCTGGTTGGGGTGCCATAGCTGGCGACAGTGATAGCAGAACTCGGTGTCACATCCCTCACGGCCACAGCTCAGCTTGGGACACTCTGCACAGCCGTAAGCTATCACTGCATAGCTGAGGAGAGCAATAGAGTGGACATCATTAACATTAATATGTTCATTGATCCTTAAAGGGGGATTCCTTTTGGGAATCAGTAACAACTGATTTTTTAGGACACCTCAGCATCAGGCATCATGGGAGGTTAAATTCCAGGTGCTCTCCCTACTCACTATTCCACCCTGTTTCCCTAACTAAGAATCACAGTGGCTGCAGTTTCATTTAAGCATCACAGCTGGCTGACTGGAATATCTTTGATAAGCTGCAGTAAGTTTCTCATCTAATGCTCATATCTCCAGCCTGGTGAAGCCCACTGAGTTGTTCATTGTTGTCTTTGCTCACAAACAGTACATGTGTTGTTGACTGTGTGCCTCAGTGAATCATAATTCAAAGAGAGAAACAAACTGGGGGGGACTGGTTTCCACAGTTCAACACCTGGAATAATTCCAACCTTAGACCTTCCGTCCTTAGTCATTATGATGACAACGAGGAGCTTAACGCCGGGGGACCTAATCTCACTCACATATTCAAAAGATGTACAAGTGAAAGGCCTTTAGGATCCAGGCAGTACTGCTCTGCTGTGGAGTATTTGAAAAGCTCCTCCAGGCTTTCTCCTTTGGCATCTCCAGCCTTTTGTGGTTTTCAGGTTTGTCAGAAAGGTAGATGAATCAGAGAGGCTAAGGGCTACACACCGCTACACACCAACACACACACACACACACACACACACACACACACACACACACACACACACACACACACACACACACCAACACACACACATACACACACACACATGCGAAAGGATAATTAGACTGCAGCCTGGATCCCAATTCAGAGTCAGACAAAACTGCTTGTGTCTGATTCTCAAGTCAAACCCATTTGGCTGAACAACAATGTTAGCGTGGACCTGCTCATGCATACAAATATGTTTTCAGGTATCAGTGAATATCTTTATTTTAAAAAAGCAGCAATAATTGGATTATTTAGATTGTAACCCCCTTTACACACTTAAAGAGGTTCTGACAAAACACAGCTGACAACTTTCAAATCAATCACATTTTGCTGCATTTTTATTACTTACCAACGTCATAGCTAGATCAACATTTTCTCAAAGTCTTTTGGAAAACACATCCTCATATATATACACATATAATAATTCTTATAGACCCCCTGGTCCCTGTTTGTATCTTGTGCACAAGGATGCACATGCATGCACATGACACAAGCATAGCAGTGTGACAGCAAATAGGATAGAAAAGTAGTCTTGAAATAAGTCAAAAGAATCAACCATGCAAATGTAATAATTTGTTAGGCCTAAAGAATACACACAATGTACACTAAATCTACACAAAAACAAACCACACACACTTATTTTTGTGGGCATTTACAAAAGTCAAGAGTTTGGTAATGTTAGATAAATTGTTATTTGACAACACAGGCACAGAAGGATTTCCACTTGAAATACTTTTACTGCGGATTCTGTCTGTGTAGGCTGAAAAAATCCCTTGCAGCTTCTCATTTGAAACCACCTACAGTACAGTAGCATCACACATGCAGCAAAAACAGACATGAGTGTGTGCACGTACACAGTGCACCACATTTTACCACACTTCTCTCAGACTGACATAATCTCAAGCTAAGCTTCTGTCACTAAGACCTCAAGGAATGTGTGTATGTTGAAGCATGGGAATACACAAACCATAACTGTGACCAGTTTACATAATGGGTCACCACTTCAAAGGCTCTTCTATGTGGAAACTATCAGTCATTTCAAATTTAAAACTCCACTGACCTCCAACATTTTTTAAATACTCATAATTCTGCAGATTTGCTGTAGAAACTTTAGAAATCTGATCTTGTTTTCCAGAGTTATATTTAATTCACCACAGCATTGGACAGATTGGCGTATTGATTTTTGCTCCACTCATTTATCATGAGCAAGCTGGGAGCACTGACAGTTGAGGAGACAGACAGTCTACCACTAAATCCTGAACCGTGGTGCATACGTGCTTTTTGACCACAGATATTCACTGGACACACGCACACACACACACACACACACACACACACACACACACACACACACACACACACACACACACACACACACACACAGACATTATGATTTCCCATCAGCAGCCCTATCCTGTTACCCCTCTGTGAACATTTAGGTGATCCAGCAATGGATTGGTGTCTGTACAGCAGAAAAGATGAGTTAACACAGAACACATCTTGTGGTTGCACTGCATTCTGGTCTATTGAGGTTCCTGTCAATGGGAAAAAACAACAACATATCTATCACTTTTCCATGGTGGATTTCTCCCTGAATGATTTATGATAATGTCTTTGATCGATTCTGCAATGAAATTATACCAAAGCTGTGCTTCAAACTTTACTATGATGTAATACACATTTCAGCCAGTTATCCTCAGGGAGCAAGAGAAAATCAAATTGTCAGAGAAATGTACATTTACATAGATTCTTAAAAGGTTTGTAGATACAAAATGGAAAGAGGCCTGCTTTGGAAAGAGGCCACGACCAGTCTGTTCTGTTTCAGGATCTTCAAAATAATTTGGTCGCATCAAACTTTTAACAGCCTTCGGATGCATGTAAAGCTCAAACTTTCACTGAGCTTTCACTTTGCTGTCAGTTCATCTTTTCGAAGCTCAGTCAATCATTCTGACTCGTCACTGAAAAACTGCTCCAAGTCTTGTGTTTTAGAACATAAAGCCGGTGGTGGGATGACAGGGTTTTGACAAGTGCTGCCATATTGTAACATTGTAATTACAGTCATGTAAATTGTTACCGTGTGACTCAAGATGTCAAATAAAAAGTGAATTTCTCTACAAGTTTACACAATCTAGAGAAGCCATTATTTTCATTATTCACGCCTTTTTCCTCTCCCTTATTACATTATCTTCTCTCAATGTTGTTAGTTAACGGTCTATATACCAGAATAAGATCATGATTTTGAAGTGAAATATTTTCTAGTGTAAATATGGATAAAAGTATGTAGAAAAAATCTTTTTGATTTTGTGGTGGTCTGATTCTCACCTGCAGTCAGGCGCAGGGCACCAGCGTGTATCTGGGTCAGCAGCCAGGAAGCGCCTCAACTGGTACTCCTCAAACCGCTCCAGCAGCGCCCGGTCATCCAGGATGGCACGAACATCCAGTGGCGCCAGTGTCTCAGGGCACTGAGGGCACGCAATGCCCACCCGGCTCTCGGTTATCTCAATGCGCAGGTACTGGCGGAGGCAGTCGGAGCATGTTCGGTGGGAACAGGAGGTGAGTCGTGGGAAGTGGCAACGCGGTTGACTGAGCAGGCACAGCGGGCACTCCTCCAGGTGTTCATCCAATAGCTGCTCCTGGCTGGTGGAGGATAGGGACAGGACCCCAGTGGAGCCGCTGCTGACCCCGCCCACGCACTCAGCTGTGGCGGCACCGTCCTCGCCTACCTCCGCCGCTGCTGGCGGACCTCCTCCTTCTCCTCTTTCTCCTCCAGAAACTGCGGATTCTCCAGCCTGTTCTGCTGTGAGGCTGAGGTCCTGTCAACAATTACAGAGCTGCTGAGTTACCAAAAGCCAATCATGTACATTTGTTCTCCAGCACAGGGTGAAACGCAGGGTCACACGTAGAGTTGTGAGAATGTCCTGCTGCTGTTCACAAATGGTTTATTTTAAGAAATACATGAAAGCAAATGGAACAGCCTCACATTTCTAATTACAATCTGCATTGCTGAGTTTGTATGTACTGTAGGTGGATACTTGGTTTCTTGGCAACATCATTTCTCCAAATTACCAATTAAATAAACAGTCTAATGGATTGAGGTTATGACAGTATGGGAGAGGGAGGAAGCAAGCAGAAGCTAATACATTCAAAGTTAATGATCTACAGCCTCTCTTCGGTTTCTTCTTTCTCTCGTGAGACATTTTGATTCTGGCAACAAAACTAGACATATATCTCATATGGAGGGATAATGAACTAATAATAAACATATACAGTATTCTGCTATTTCAAAAGGATAGTACAATTTATAATGATAATAGTGATTGAAATAATTTGAGAAAAAGAATAATGAAAAAAATAAAAACACCTTACACATCACCAAGTTTGCCAACCACCAAATTACCAAATCTCTGTGTGTGTGTTTACAAAGACAGCACTACTGATACAATTAGACCTGTTAACGGACTTTACAGGTCAAACTGGAACAAATACAAAACTAAGATCAAACATTTATTGAAAAGAAAACTGCTTAACTAAAACTTACCAAGTCTTCCCGAGGCCGAAACAAAATTAGGAGATTTCCTCAGTCTTACCTGCTCTGGATGCTCGCTCGGGGTCAGGGTGATTGCCACCTCCTCTCTGGGCCAGGCTTCCACCGGCCTCTCGGGCTTTGGCTCCGATTTGGGCTTTCTGCTGAAGAAGTTTAGGAAGCTCAGCGGCCCCGTCTGCTGCTTGGGCCTCTTCATGGTCTAGAAGTAGAGCAGGAGCAGTGGCTAAGGAGGGCAGGCCAACTACCATGAGCAGGATGCAAAAGCGTGTGTGTGTGTGTGTGTGTGTGTGTGTGTGTGTGTGTGTGTGTGTGTGTGTGTGTGTGTGTGAGCACAGTGAGCTGTCACTGCTCAGAGTCTTGGAGCCGGGCGGCTGCTCTGCTGTGTGAGGGAAGAAAAGTGGGAGAGATGGAGAGGCGGACGACGGGGAGGAGGTAATCCCTGTCCGAGGGGAACATCACTAATTTGGAGGCTTTCCAAGGTCTGGTCTTCGGGTTTTCTCCCCCCTCCTCTTCCTTCTCCACCTCCACTGCAGTTCCTTCGGTCTGAGCTAGTCCTGAACTGGCCGACTGTCCTTCATCATTTTAGGCCTCCTCTTCACTGCGATCAGTCCCTTACCCTGGAAACAAACACAATCATGACTAGAGTGAATCAGAAAGGATGGGATGTGCATTATACCATTAAATATTTTGTTAGACAAAGAAGTCCCTATGTGAAACTGTAGCTGCTAAACGCATCAGAGGCTCTGCGATAATTCATTATAATTATATTATATTATAATTCACAGTTCTGTGGGATGGCATCATAATGATTTGCTTATACTGTGTGTGTGTTTTTCCAAGTGATTCCAATAAAACTGTGAAATGCAAAAAAATACTTATTAAAATGTATGTTTTGTTTAATGTAATGCAATATAGTAGTAGTAGTAGTAACACAATTCATTGCATTCAACATCACATTAATTACCATATTTGTATGTAATTACATTACGCATACATCTTTCATATTATGATATACAGTATACATATCCAAACAGATTCTACATTATTATGAATATCTTGAGACTGGAATTGGATTTTAATTTAATCTCTGTGATATTGATATCAGGGGTTCCCAGCCTGTACATACAGAGTCACAATATGATTAATAGGAAAGGAAAGCACGAAAAACATATTTCTGCTATACAAAATTCAATATACAAATGTCCTGACTTAATTCATGTTTGCTCTTTTCTCGTGAATTCATGGGTCATTTTACTTCTTCAGAACTCAAAAACTATTTTTTTTGTAATATCTTTGGTTCAACTGGTCACAACCGGTCAACATGCAACTGTGACGAAGGGTTGCAAGTAGACATGTCTTTGTTTTAAGGGATCACAAGCTAAAAAGGTTGGGAACAGGTGATCTAAACCCTTTTTTTCTCTTTTATTTGACATAGTGCAGTAAAGAAATGGGGGAGAGAGAGGTACAGTATGACATGCAACAAAGGCCCCAAGGCCAGAATTGAACCCGGCACGTTGCGGTTATATGACATGCGCTTTCGGCTACCAAAGTACTCTGATCTAAACCATATTGTCCAGCCCTACATCAATGCCATTTACAACTGTGTAACAAAATGTGATAATAGATGTAATAAAATATTTAAAAGCATTGCCGTCTACCATATATTCGACCATAGCTTGCGATTCATATTGTAAGTGAACTTTATTCTCTTTTGAACATTTTTTATGTAGAAAAACCTCTGCGTGAACCCCATGCACATGAATATAAATAATATCTATGAACTTTTTCCCTCTGGCTGCAAATTCTGAATCCTATTATACAGAACAACAACACTAATCTCATATAAGCTCATAGCTGGCTCAATCTGTAATATGGTGTTTTATTTGTTATACATTTATCATCATTGGCTTTATATTTAATTACTGCAAAACTACTCCACATAAATACAAGATATATTATGTATTAAATAGTGTGCTTAGTCTCTTTTATTTACTCAAAATCTGAGCAGACCTTTTAATAATGTCACAAAAATAGCAATTTCAAAGATAACTATGCAGTTTTACTCCTGAATATCTATATAAAATCCCCTGTTAGTCTTTTATATGGAATAAAATTCCAACTGAAAAGACACTGAGTGCATTGGGTCTCTGTGACCCGGCCTGCCCGTCATACAGCCTCAGACTCAGATGAGCAATAAGGTCACAGCCATGAGACACAAAGAGCAGATAGACCAGACTGGTCAGAGTTGTGACTGGTTCTGGACAGAAAGGATTATGGGAGATGGAGGGTGAGGAAGAGGCAGTGATAGACAGAAAAGACAACTCATGTTGTCTCCATTAGGCAGCAGCAGGCTTTCATAATCAGGCCCAGAGAGCAAAGAGAGCAGGAGGTGATTCATTAAACCCTAGACCAATTAATTCTCCATATTGACACGTCTAATCGGACCATGGAATACGGCATGAAATATGATATGGTGATAGATTATCAGCTATTTAAAGATCCTAAACTGTTTCATTTTCTCTAAAGTCAAATCTATTACAGTATCTTTTAGAGATTGTTTTTTTTCTCAATATCAAATTAATTGCAATGACCAGAGGCAGGGTTTGGCTACAGGAGCTATGTTTCTACGTTTCTTCATCATTCTTTTTAACAGGGATGGACAAAGATTCTGGACATTTGTCCAAGCAAAATTTAAAGATCCTCTTAGAAGCAATATTTTAGGGAATATCTTTAAAGAAATGTGTATAAACCAAATATTCAAATAAATTAACAGATTAAACAAATTTGTCAAGGCAACAACTAATGGTGCAAGTCAGTCTTATGCCAGAAATTAAATAATACAATTGTGATTTGCAAAACCCAACAAGGCCAAAGATGGCCTCCAAATAATGCTGTGGTCCTGGTCTTCTTCCAGAAAACTCTAAGTTTATGAACACATTCAAAGCTTTTTGTTTCACACAGTCAGACAGCACATAGTATACATTGGCAAAGTGACACAGCTACAGTGTCCATATACAACTCTTACAAACTGTTTCCTGCCCTGACAAATTAACTTAGGACCAAATCGTGATGGTGCAGTAACAATTGTAATTTCTGCTGTTTAAAACTACTGAACATACATAGTCACAAGCGCAACAACAGAACAGATGCTCGTCAAAAGCAGTGTTCCTTTTAACCTCACTGACCCACCATAAGGCTAGTCATCACCACACATGTTTATGGACAAACATTTCCTTGTTTAGTTGGTCACTGTTGTCACATATAATATAGTATATGACACAGGTTTTTCCTCAGTTTGAAGGGAAACCCTGGATTAAAAAGTAAATTGCATTCAATATTTCAAAAGGAATGAATAGATAAGAGAAACTTTTCTTTTAATTGCTTAACAAAGTGCAACTATGGTAAGATACATATCCGAAAACATTGTGGTGTCAATCTATTTTCTAAAGAGGTTTGTGCACACAAAAAGCCTCCAGGTTAACAGCTAAGCTTGTAATGAACATCATCTTATCCATCCTCTTAATAATATAATATAATATAAATATAAATATATATATATATATATATATATATATATATATATATATATATAAAAATACTGTCTCATATCCATACCTGCACTACTTGGGTGCCCACTTCCATTCCCCTCGATTATTTTTTAAGAATCCGGTGGTTAAACACTCTTTAAGGATATGGGTTCAACTAAGGAAATGTTTTGGGTTGCATAACCTCTCTCTACTGAGCCCTATTGCATCGAACCATCTTTTCAAACCATCAACGCAGGATCAGGTCTTTAAAGACTGGCATAGGAAGGGTTTGGCTCGCTTCAAGGACCTGTTTATAGGTAACACTTAGCGTCATTCGAACAGCTAAGCGACAAATTCAGTCTTCCAAAGTCAGATTTTTTCAGATATTTGCAAACAAGACATTTTGTGTTGTCTAAGATGTCCAGCTCTTCTATATCAGCGACCACTTCCCTTGTTGATATGGTTCTTTCTTTAAACCCATCTCAAAAGCGACTTGTCTCTCCCTTGTATGGCAGGATGCTGGATCTAAGGCACGCCCCTGTGGACAAGATCAAGGCGGCATGGTAAAAAGACCTGGGCCTCTCATTGTCGGAAGATACATGGAGTTCTGTTCTTAAACTGCTTAATTCCACTTCTCTATGCGCTCGCCACTGCCTTATTCAATTCAAAGTGGTCCATAGGGCTCATATCTCAACAGCCAAACGATCTACTATGTACCCAGACGTTAGCCCACTTTGTGTTAAATGTAAAATGTCTGAAGCCTCTCTTATCCATATGTATTGGTCATGTCCCGGCCTTAACAAGTTCTGGAAGGGGGTCTTCCAAACATTATCTCAGGTGTTTAAAATCGTATTAGAATCAAAATAAACATTTATTAATCAAGCACAGTTTAATGAATTACAGTGTCACTGGGACAGGCGGATACTGACATTTGCTTACTGGCAGTGATTTGGGAGGGATTACTTTGAGTATTTTGGTCTTTCTTTTGATGTTGTTGGTTTGACTTGTATGGCATACACTGTTTTCTGTTTGTTCCTTACATACAGGTTGACAGCTTTGTACGTTTCTGCACTGGAAACTAAATAAAAAAGATGTTGATTTAAAAAATACTGTCTCATTATTGAATATTTATATAAATAAATATTCAATAATGAGACAGTGGGGGGTAAGAAAAAGGAGAAAAGAAGGGTCCTGCTGCTGTCTTTAATGACATCCCCCAGAGGGCTCAGAGTTAACAACACGAGGGATGGACACAGATGCTGCTTGGAAAGAGAAAGTACATCTTAGGTTTACAGCTTAATGATTTTCTGTTTTCTTTTTTCTTTCTTGCCAACTACAATGATCAGGATGCAAAAGCGCGTGTGTGTGTGTGTGTGTGTGTGTGTGTGTGTGTGTGTTTGTGTGTGTGTGTACAGTACATTTTGAGGCCAAAGACACACTTTAAGATATGATCTCCCCTCTTTACACTACAGGAGAGGACTACAGTTTCATACTTAACCTCACTTTTTAGAGAACTCTTGGCAAAAGAGAATGAACAATCCGGTTACACGGCCTTGCCATTTACAATAATTCAAATTCTTAAGGCGTCTTTGGGGGATTACAGAGAATTAAAGGACAAATTCAGAATCTGTCCTAGAACTTTCTTTCTGTGCCAGAGCACAAAGAGCTTGTGAGCACATGGAAATTCTACCCTTAATACAGTATAATGTATAACAGACAAATGTGTTGTAAGACATACTTATTCATATAATCTGTATAATTTACAGATAATGTACTGGACTAGTTATTGTTATCAAGTCTATCATTCACAAAGTAATAAGAAAAAGGAACTATCATGTACGTCTTAGACAAGATGGCTGTTTGACCTTGTTACCTGCTGAAGCAGTTTACGACCGACACCTATTCTGTGTACTATTAGCTACGCCAGCGCACA
This sequence comes from Perca fluviatilis, assembly GCF_010015445.1. Lineage (NCBI taxonomy): Eukaryota > Metazoa > Chordata > Actinopteri > Perciformes > Percidae > Perca > Perca fluviatilis. Next base: position 18,122,839 of record NC_053129.1, read on the forward strand.
AATACAAAAACTTCAGCCACACGTCTTAATTCATAGCACCACACAGTCATCTTTAATTTATTTCCAACAGGAAAAAGAAAACTGATCCCTTGTGCCAAGCATCAGCGGACATCATTACATAATGTACAAAGGCTTTGGCTGGAGTCTAGTTTTCTTACCTACTGACATGATTCAGCATGCTGATTCACACAATCAGACAGTAAAAGCAGCACACACTCAACACACATTTCTACAAAAAATGTAATACAGGTAAAAACTTTTAAAAGGGGCATTCCACTGATCTTACACATTAATGACACTTTAACTCTGATGATGCCATGAGGGTTTTCTCGGCTTAACCACTCCACTTGAAACCCGCGTTACTTTTACCAGCAGTTTGAGTGATGACAATATCCCTCAGCTCAAACCGAGAATGAAATCCATTTCATTCATTTTCTCAAGTTAGCTAGCGACAATAAGACAATCTCCCCTCTTTGCTCTACTTGCAGACTAATATTGGCGCCGCACCAGACAGACGACGGATAGCAAATCAAGTCTGAAATATGAAATGGCGTATCAAATTCGTGTGATCTAGATTAAACACACTAACACTCTGAGCATGCGTATTAATCATTTCCCACGTACAAAGCACATTGCATTGTGAGAGAGGGGCTAGCCCCACATTCAGGCTACCGTAGCGTACCGCGAACATGGGAGAACGCAGTCTGAAGCAAGGCAGGGACGGACCAATGAATATGAAATAAAATCCTATTACAAATTATATACAATTCAGGAAAATGTCATATTGATAAAAGATAATAAATCATAGGAGATAATAATCTTTGAGAATTAAAAATAACATAACATTTGTTTGCATTTCTTTCTGGTGTGTGCCCCACCTGCCCCTAACGACCCATCGCCACTGTGTGTGTCAAAAACTGGAGACATGGAGTTAAAAATACATTTACATGGAAGGTCAAATGGCATGATGCTATTGGTTGCATTATGGGAAATATAGGATCCAGTGTTTTTGCAGCTTGAATCACATTACAGACGTAAAGTCAGGAAATCTGGGGCTCTGATGCTCCGATTTTGACCATTCTTCTTTTAATCTGTCTCTTGTGGGTCCCCCAACTTTATGAAAGTGCAGTACTAAATCGCTGGAGTAGCCCTTAATAGGATATGCATCTAGGATACTCAAGGCACTGTTCATGATGAAGCAGCTTGTACTGATTTTTCTCCCAAAGGTGTACTATCATTAACTCAACTACAGGGGAAGATACACTCAAATTAGAAAAATGTAAAGAAGTAGTAACATACATTAAAGGCGTGGCCACTGTGACAGAATATTATTTCAAATCATACTCAATAAATATGGACAAAATGCACTGTAAGTAATTCTGTGAAAAAACTTTCATGTGAAAGTTATTCATGATTTAATATCGCCATTCTGATATCACATCACAGCCTATGACTAGTTAGAGTCTAAAGTGTGGCACACTGCCTATTGATGACAGATATGACAATGACAGATGGGATTATTACACAACCAGCATCTGCCCGAAGCATTTCCCCTCCTTTGAAATGCCAAACTGGCAAGAAACGGGACACCTTTTTTTCTGTATTTTGTCCTTTGAATGAACCATATCACAGCATGTTATCTCCGCAGTTTTGAGGCGTTTTTCGAGGACACTTGTTAACACGCTGTTGCTATGCAATCATTGAACAGAGAGGATGTTGAGTTCTGCCTTAGCGGAGGGAAACCTGATGATACACCCTATTAAATATCTCTTCACTGGACACAAGCCCACATCAGCAATGCGGGTTTCCGAGGCATGAGAATGACCTCAGCCTGACACACACACACACACGCGCGCGCGCGGGCACTCCGCGGCATCCCTGACCAAAATATTCTGTTTCTGCACCATGTGGCGCCTTAGTGACCTCTGGCAGCCTGCAGGCTACTTTATGTTGTTGAATAACCACAATATAAGGGATTATTTTCTATGTCATATTATAGTAGCCTATATTGGTGTGGAATTTCATAACAGTGTTGTGTTTTTATAACTCACTGTATATGTTTACTTCTACAGTTGAAATAAGTGAATTCTTATTTAACCAAATAACACAATAAACCACAAGGGCAGGCCATATTGGGTGTGCAATTGTAAACTGAAGGTAGGCTACTAAAGGTATTATGAAAGCGGACTGATCAAAGGCAGCCTTGCATAACATACACATTTATTAAAAAAATTATTTCCACATTTTCATACTTCCATTTTAATAATTTAAAGAGGGTCTGTCCAGAGCATCGGCTATTGCAGGGAGTGGCATGTTTTAAACGGCTACGTATTCGCGTTCACCTCCATCTCCAGATGTCCCTCATAAACACGAGTAGGCCTAATAGCGAAAATAAAGACGTCTACATGCGAGTTTCAAAGTCTGCAGATAAAACACACAATCATTTCTATTACGTAAACGGTATCTTACCTCTCTGTGCGGCGCCTTCTCTTTGCAGCGTAGAATCAACAACTGGCTCCTCCCCTTGAGAACCAAACAGTAGCACAGAAATCTCCCCCGTCTCCTCCTCTTTACTGCTACACACAAAACATATCTGACCGTCAAAAGCTGCAGAGAGGCTGGGTACGATGGTCAGGTCCGGTCCAGTGCAGGAGCGAGCTGAGGAGTTCCGCGTTGAGGAGAGGCTTCCCCCCCGGTATGCAGCAGCAGACTGATGGCTTACTGTGCGGCGGCCTGAGGGGAGGCACTGCAGTGACATGAACCAATGGGATGCGCAGAATCCCAGGATCTCCTATTCAGAAATGTCCAGTACCATACTCACATGTTTTCATTGCCAAATATACAACCACTTCCCATCTCTTTTATATATTTTGTCCCAGTCAAATATGCAAATATGGCAGGATTTATGTTGATCATTTAATATTAAAAGGTAGCCTACATCTTAGGTCCACTGCTCAAAGATGAGTGTTTTTCTTGTTTTTCCTTCTATTCTGTAGCTATCTAATACGATAAATTCCAGTAAAGTAAAAGATAACGTTTCCTATCTCTTAAGCACCCTCAGAGGCCCTGTGGCTCCAGTTGAAAAAAAAAAACACTGCATTGTTAGGTCACACATTCAAGTGAGGTGTATAATATTCAAATTTGTGGGACTGCGATGTGCATACATGAATTACAATAAACAATTATAGGATAATACAATTTATTTTAAACCATTTTGGGACAGATGAAAGTCGTCACAGAGTGCCGCTCCCTGTCCCTGATTACAACTTTTGATTCCTTTGTCAGGCTAAATGCAGGTAAGGACCTAAATTGTCACAAGACATAATGCAAAAATGATGCAACATTTGCATCCTTGCCCATATTTTACAGGCATTTTCAAATTCCACTTTATTTTTTGCACTTCCTACATTGTTACATTGTATTACCTACATTGTAGCCTATCTACATTGTATCTTCATCGGCATGAATTCTCATGGGCTCTGATCTTATAGTTTAGGTTTTAAATGGTATTAGTGGGAGTGGCTTCTTATATATTTTGCTATATAAATATACAATAAGGTATTTCAATTTCCCTTCCGTTAGATGAGTGCATTTTACTGACTGATCATAGACAGTATGGGACTGACATGATCTGTTTTTAAGTGACACACGCAAGCCCAGAACTGTAAAATAATTCAGTAGAGACGCTGATAATATGGATATTTCAGCTACTATGTAGCCTATGAGAACTACAACTACAATAATTCAGTGAGGTCCAGCAACCGGAAATTATTTTCGGAAACGGAAACCCAGCTAAACGGAAGAGACGATACAATGGAATATCCCGCCAGCAAAAATAACACGTCCGGTATGCGTCCCTGGCCTTCAGAGTAAAAGCCAAGAATTTAACTTTTAAAATTAGGTTTAAAAATACTGTAATTTTGAAATCAACAGTCATACCAATACAATTAAATGCAAAACATGACATAATTGGTAGCCTACACTGTCTTGCCACGTTGGTTTATCTGAATTAGTAGAAATATAGAACACCAAAAATAAAAATATATGCAAGCAGAGTGCAATTATCTTGAAAATAAAATATAAAATCAACTCGTTATAGTATAGGGTTGGATTTTGCATGTTTTTCTTCTTATGCAGGTACAGATTAAATGACAATATAACAATAAAGTAACATTCAATAAGTATTAACTGTATATTGTGTGCAGTTGTGTGCTTAATTTAACATTTACATTACTAGTAGTGGTTATGTCACTTTTATTCTGAAGGATGAAGACAGGAAGTCGTATTGTTGTTGCTGCTGCTGGATCACAGGCGAATCAGAAAATCAATTAAGTTATGAAAAATACCATTAATTGCCTTTCTTTGTCGCCGCTGCTCATGAAGAAATGGCGGATCGCCAGACGTTGTACATTTGAGGAAAAACACTTCGCATCTAATGGCGTGTATTCCGATGACAAAGACCATCTCAATCGACACGGATATTTACGTTTTTTAGGTAAGTTAGCTCTAAGCTAACTAGTGAAGTTGGCATTAGCTGCTCGGCTAATCTAGCTGGAGGTTAACATGTTAAGCCACGGTTTATATTGACTGAAGATGGCACCTGCCAATCAATCATTACTAGCTACGTGCTGATGAGGACGCGTTTTGTTTAGCCACTCATTAGGTTGCGTACCTTCAGTTTTCCCAAATATTGCTGACATTTCTTGTTGCACAGTGACAACATCAGCTAGCTGTATGCTAAGAAGACATGTTTCAGTTTAAATTGCTAGCTGACTCGCTTGATTGCTTTCTGTCGGATTGCAGCCCCAGAGCTAATGTTAGCCATTTTGTATTTCTACTTAATGGTGGATTTTCGGTTTGTTTACAAAAAAAATATAGCTCAAGTCCAGATAATACACCTATGTGACATCTGTATCCTGTGATGTTAGTTACACTGTGCAATGTCCTCTAACTGGCTTCATTAGGACATAATGGATAAGCCGAAAAATGACACTGCAGTGAGACACTGAGAGTTAGTGACTGGCTTCATGTGTTCAAAGCATTTATGGTTAGCAGTGTTATTTAAGTACGAGGCTTAACAGACGTGGAATTATAATATGTACTGTGAATGTGCAGTATTTGTTTTGATGACACTATCACTGATCACTACAGACTTGTCACTCTGTTGTTCAGCTCAAGGAGTAACATTGATCCAATTCAGTTACAAGTAAGCTATTGACAATGGTAACTGAAATATGTGACATTCTATTTGTAGGTAAAGAGCTGAAACAATTTGCTGGTTAATTGGTTAGTTGATCAAAAGAAAAACAAATCTGGAACAGTTTTAACAATTTGTCATTCAAGTCATTTTTTTCAAAAATGCCACAAATTCACTGGTCCAAGCTTTTTAAATGTGAGCATTTGCTGGTTTTCGTATTCTTCTGTGATAATGAAATGTCTCTCTGTGGGTTTTGGATTGTTGGTCAGACAAAACACGCACATTTTAAGATGTCACCTTTGGGCTTTAGGAAATTAATATTTTACAGACCAAACAATTGAACTATTCATTATAAAATTAATCAAGTACTAATTTGCTAATTCATTTTGTCTTGCATGAATAGAAATATTGAAGAATATCTTCCAAACGGATGAGAATGAGCTGATGGTTGTGGAAGTCTGCAAGAAGACGTTGCTAAAAAGAGAGAGGCTGTCTGGAAGATGCCAAGAAAAAAACAACAGAATCCACAGCCAGTCAAGTGTAGGTATTCAGAGATCTTTTTAACATTGAAAAGTTGATACATAGCCAAGCTACGGAAATCTCTCATCTTACAACAGACAGTTGTGGCTTCACAATTAGGTCTCAAACGATATCCCTGTGAGTATTGGCCTGCTCATTTACAACGTGTGCCTCTTTCTCCGCTCACATCTGGACACCAGGCGTTGCTGTTTAAGTAATGTTTCACATCAATCATACTGACCCACAGTACTGTAACTAGTCATGCAGTAAAATCTATTGTCACATTCTGCTTCCATTAGAATGATTGTGGAATGTGCACACTGCAAGTTTTTTGTAAAATATTTAAAGTTATAAATGTACAGATGTGACGTTTGGAGCTATTTAATGTGTGTGAAAACCGAGATGTGAGCAAATTCTACTTCTCTTCGATGCCTTTTATTCTGCGTAGTACCTGATTTAGAATGAGTTATGTTAGTAATTAGCTGCTTCATACGGAGTTTAAGCTGTTACACCCACAGTACATATGCTGCTGATACCATTCATGCTAACAAAATGTGGCCTAAACTAATTTCTAAACCCATGCACCACACACAGTATCGCTACATGTTTGTGTTGCCAAATAGCAGGAGGTTTGTTGTTGCTTAACTAACTTTTTCATCTCCCGACACTCACACAATGTAATCGCTACAACAACATACAAAGCTAAATATAAACTGTCAATACTTCTTCATCTACTTTATGTTACTACCTCTGCTTTGCATAGACAAGAACAGCAGTTTTGGCTGCAGTATTTCAGTGGGGGTCAATAGGTAATGTCAACAACACCATAAACTTACAACCTTGAAAATGCTCAGTTACTCATCACTCATTATTGATCAGTATGTACTTAAAACACCAAAGATAATGTTATTGTCATGCAGTAATAATACATCCAAGGGTTTTCTTCACTGTTGCTTTTTTACAGTCCAATATTTTTATTCACTTGACCAGCATATTCTAGCAAGATTGTTTCTGTTTGCACCTATTTACTAGCCATCTATTAATCGAATTTGCAAAATGACCAGTAGATGGCACTATAGTGCTGTTTCTCAAGGATTTGCCAAGAAGGGCTGATGAGCGTAATGCCCTTGAATTGGCTTGGTGGTAGTTTTCTGAACAGTGACAGCTGTGTGATAGCTGTTTGGATTCCATCAAGCTTGAGAGACGAGTTAGGATTTCAGGCATCATTAGCTGTAAATGCAGTAAAAGAGTTCCATCTGTCAACTGAAAGTAGTTCAGTTAATGTTGTTTGTACGCCGTTGGGAATTAAATTAGATTGTCTTCTGTGATTATGTTCGACCTTTTACTTTTATAAGTTAAACAAATAACATTGTAACTAAAAAGATTTTCACCAGCAGAACGACAGACCAATTACTGATGACCTGACTAATTGCATTTACATGCACCCCATATTTGTATGCTTGACTAACCTAAATTAATTCATATATAATTCTGCACAATTTTACATTAGTGGGGTGGATCAAACAATTGCACACAATAGATGATAAGGCTCCACGAGGGTTGTCCAATGCTTTTGCTGCAAAATGAGAAGGGTGATCATTTTGTTTTTAGCATTTATGGAAAATTATAATGCATTTACTTGAATTTACTTTTTGAGCAATATATATACTTGCAAAAAGCTTTCGTTAAATAATCAAAACCAATATGTATAGGCTACTGAATAGTAAAATTCACTTGCAGGTTAAAGGTAAGGCAACTTTTTCAATACCACCAGCCTCGTTCAGCCAAGCTCAATGTTCATAATAAGTCTGTCATCTGTAAGAATTTTAGACCACATCTACACTGTAGGTATGTCGATACAAATCTTTGCTAACTTGACTATCGATGTATTTCGGCAATAAAACAGTTACTAGCCTGTATGATTTCTCCATCAGGCTGCCAACTATTCTAGTCACTGAAAGCAGAAAGTAACATGTTAGCTACACAAAGCTGCTTATGTGTCAGTGCCTTGAGAGTTTAGCAATAACAGGGAAATATTCATGCAAATTGATTAAAACTGAGTGAAATGATAGTAGTTATCAAATGTTGTTAATTTGCTCCTTTCTATGACTGCAGTGGATTCTGAAGATGGTGTAGCCATTGAAGCTCCAGGAAACCTCACCTTAGACACAGACTTCCTTCTAGGACAAGACCTAGACTTTGGCGATCCTGATCATGACAACAAGATTCTAGGCCTTGAAAAGTTCTCAGGTTTGTAAACAACTTTTTAGTTATTTATTTATTTATTATTACATTTGTCTCCACTTTGTCAGAAATACAACCAGAGAGCAACTAATATACTCAGCAAAAAAAGAAACGTCCTGTCACTTTCAACTGCTTTTATATTTTAAGCAAACTTATATGCACATATTTGCATGAACATTAAAAGATTCAACAACTAAGACATAAACTGAACAATGTTTCACAGACATGTGACTAACAAATGGAATAATGTGTCCCTGAACAAAGGGGGGGGTCAAAATCAAAAGTAGCCCTCAGTATCTGGTGTGGCCACCAGCTGCATTAAGTACTATGTGCATCTCCTCCTCATGTACTGCACCAGACTGGCCAGTTATTGCGGTTGTTGTTGCCATCCTGTACCTGTCCCGCAGGTGTGATATTCGGATGTGCCGATCCTATGCAGGTGTTGTTACACGTGGTCTGCCACTGCAAGGACGATCAGCTGTGCTTCCTGTCTCCCTGTAGCGCTGTCTTATGGCCCTGACTCACCAACCCGATAATCGGCCTTCGGACAGTCTGGCGAGGTCAGTGACTCGAGTCTGTTCGGTGTGTTCCGTGCCGTCGTCCTTCATTTTGGCCGACCTGACTTGCTGGGTCTGAGGGCGGGCAGTCGGACTCGGTGACCAATCTGATTGGTGGAGTGCTAACCCGGAAATAATGAGCGGGATGAGTGACGAACGCCTGACAAAATCTTTTAAACTGACCTTTGACGATCTGAAATGAAGACAGATTCAGCAACTGTATGGCCTATTTCTCGCTTAAAATGTTTTCAGAAACCCATTTCAGTGAACTATTTTCGTAAAATACGAGATTGTATTTCGAACAAGCCGCCATTACTATCGGCTGGACAAGCCAGACCCACATGGCGCGTTGTCATTTCCGGGTTTTCATTTTTTGTATTATGTCTCGCACAGAACGTACGCTCAATATGGCGTCACTTCGGTGTGTTCCGAGGCACTTTTTGGACCTCGGGGAGCTGAGTGATCAGTCCGACTGCCTTTTCTGCCGACAGTCAGCCGTCGGGTTGGTGTGTCGGGGCTATAGGCGTCTCACAGCAGGGACATTACAATGTATTGCCCTGGCCACATCTGCTGTCCTCATGCCTCCTTGCACCGTGCCTAAGGCACGTTCACGCACATTAGCAGGGACCCTGGGCGTCTTTCTTTTGGTGTTTTTCAGAGTCGGTAGTAGGCCTACACGATTAATCGTTAAAAAATTTTCGATCTCGATTCACGATAAAAAAAATTTAATGGCCATTTTTGGCCTTTATTTTGATAGGACAGCTGAAGACATGAAAGGCAAGCAGTTAAAGAGTGTGCTAAGAAATCATTCTGTTTTTGATACTGTACTTAAATTGGCAATTGACAAACTCCATTTCTCTAGAGACTGAAGCTGCAGCATGATGATTGACATGTTTTAATTATGTAAAGACATGTTCAAGGAGTTCAGATAGAGCCTGTATCAGGGCCATATTTAGTTCAGTGTGTTATATATCACTATTTTTGGTAGCCTACTGTACTTAAATGGCCAGTATGTACTTTATTTTCTTTATTCACTGAAGCCTCTGTGTTTACAGGCTTGTGGTGATGTGCAATGTGCTATAGGTGCCAAAAAAATCTGTTTGGTACTGCCAATTTGTTTTGTTATGGTTCACGTGTGCAATAAACATTACACTTCATGAGAAAAAAATCGTGGCAGAGAATTGTGATATCACTAAGATAAAAAAAAAAATCGTGATTCATATTTTTCCGTGAATCGTGCAGGCCAAGTCAGTAGAAAGGTTGCTTTACTTTCCTAATTTCTTTTAACTGTGACCTTAATTGCCTACCACCCTTAAGCTGTTATTGTCTTTTCGGTGCATGTTCATTAATTGTTTATGGTTCATTGAACAAGCATGGAAAACGTTGTTAAAACATTTTACAATGAATATATCTAAAGTTGTTCTGATTTTTACAAAAGTATCTTTTAAAATACAGTGTCCTGAAAAAGGGACGTTTCTTTTTTTGCTGAGTTTAGATCGGTTTACAGCACAGCCAGCCAAACTGAACTGTTTGTTCAACAAACAAAAAATGCCAAAAATGACCTTGTCTTGTTTTGTACATGCATTTTTGATTGACTGGGGTCAGTGTTAATCTCGTGACAAAATACATGCGTTTCCTGAGGTTTCTTCACAGTAAAAGCCACCACGTCAAGTCAGCCTCTACTTTGAAAAACACCAAACAAACTACTAGCCCCCACGTTGTTTTGCGGTACGGTATATGTAAATAGGCATTATGGTTAAAGCGTACAAGAACTGATCACAAAATTAAAACAATGTCCACATTCATTCTTTCAATAAATCAGTCAGTCAAATAAATAAAACAAAATAAAGAAATAATAAAACATAAAATGGAGAATGATACAACACAAAAGTCTTGATCGTGGAGGCTGAGTCATTTAAATTGTGTGAATAATAAGTCAAGCCTACTAATAAAAATAATACATTTTCAAAGGCCAATCTGACTTCAAAATGACAACTTCCCCTTTCCACAGACCAATTTCACTTTGAAATGATAGCAGACCACATAGTGTTACTCAGACAGTATCCGGAAACTGTTTTTAAAAGGAAAGCTTTTATTTTGAAATCACTTCTTACATGCTATTACTAGTAATCGTAGTAAATACACATACTGTACTGCAAATCAACATGCGGGCTAGTTTGACTGTGTTTTTCAAAGTGGAGGCTGACATTTCACCAGGTGAACCCTCTAATGGGAGCAGCAGCAGTAGGAAATGTTCAGTGTGCAGAAACGGTAACTTAATCCAGCTTTGATGCAGGGTTAGGAGAGGGAGCAGTAAACAGTGAGGCAGATATCACTTGAATAACATTACAAACCATAATGCTGTATTACCTGCTTCATCATTTCCTGGTAATCCCTTGTGTGTAGGTAACCAATTTAAAGCCAGCGTAAGGATGGTGGACTCTACTATCAATGAAAACTGCTACATAAAGAGATAATTCCAGAATGTTAATACATTGAATGGTTGTTGCAGAAGAAATGCTGACTATAAATAGTATTGAAAACGGCGTTTGATCTCATTATTGGAAGGATTATAGCTTTAAAAGGTGGCGTTGTGTTTGCCTTCTTCTGTTATACTTATCTCATTCTATAATAGGGCAATTTATATATATATATATATATATATATATTTTTATATTTTCTCTCTCTCTTTCTCTTTCTCTCTCTCTCTCCTCTCCTCTCTCTCTCTCTTCTCTTTCTCTTTCCTCTCTCTTCTCTCTCCTTTCTCTCTTTCCTCCTCTCTTTCCTTCTCTCCTCTTTTCTCCTTCCTTCCTTTCCTCTCCTCCTCTTCCTTTCTTCCTCTCTTCTCTCTCTCTTTCCTCTTTCCTCTCTCTCTTTCTTTCTTTTCTCCTCTTTCCTCTCCTCTCTCCTCCTCCTCTCCCCTCTTTCCTCCTCTTTTCCTCTTTTCCTCCTCTCTCTCTCTTTCCTCTGTCTCTCTCTTCTCTCTCTTCTCTTTTTCCTCTCTCTCTTTCTCTTTCTTCCTCTCTTCTCTCTCTCTCCTCCTCTTTTTTCTCTTCTCCTTTCTCTTTTCTCTCTCTTTTCTCTTTTTTTTTTTTTTTGTGTGTGTGTGTATATGTGTGTGTGTGTGTATGTGTGTGTGTGTATATATGTGTGTGTATGTGTATGTGTGTATATATGTGTGTATGTATGTGTGTATGTATATATATGTGTGTATATATATATATGTGTGTGTATATATGTATATATATATGTGTGTGTATATATATATGTGTGTGTACATATATATATATGTGTGTGTGTTTTTCTCTTTTAGTGTCTCGCTGTTTTCAGTTGTTGCATGTTCACCAGTACGCGTTTTCTATTAGTGTATATAAAAACATTTTATAGTACGGCAAATGTGTCGATTGATTATACAACGAAGGGAACTGGAGGATCACGCAGCCTGATCATTACACTACATTACAATTGACTCCACAGTTTGAACTGCACTTGGTTAGTGAATAGACCATAGTATCGTTATGTTTTGTATAAGCCCTCATTTTCACTTCCTGGAATTAATCTGTGATGTAAATAATTTTAACGTTTTAATTTACCAAGGATGTGGTGGCTTCATTTGTAAAGTAGCCGAACCACAAAGAGGTCTTGTAGGCTTTTTTACAGTGGGTTTCTCAGTGATGAATCATAGCACCTCTGTGTGACAGTAAGAGAAATGGAACTACCAGCTCATATTTCCCAGCATGACTCTTTGTCAGAGAGAATGATCTGAAAATGTAGAAAGGAGCTGAGATGCCATTATTATGAGGGTCATAAAAAAATAGGACCATTACCATCAAGGACACCATTATGAGAGGGCATTTATTCATCATCATCATCTGCTGCTGCCTCTGCTCCCAACTACCCCACTGTCATTATCATTCCCCCCTCATCATCATCATCATCATCTACCCTCATCATCATCATCATCATCATCATCATCATCATCATCTACCCTCATCATCATTATCATCATCATCATCATCATCATCATCATCATCCGCAGCAGCAGCCTCACCATTATAGTCATCATCATTATCATTATGCTCGGTAATCATCCACGAGGGGTTTCCATGGGGCAGAATAAAAGGGCACCATCGACTCTCGCCTTCCTCACATCCTGCCTCGGCATCTGTGAAGGAAGGTGGGTTTCTTTTGGCTTGTTTGCTTTCAGAAGCACACACTGAAGCTGGAGAGTGCTGCTGTGTCTCGAAGCTTTTCTTAAATTCCTCTGGGAAAAGTGTCTCTCTCGTTGTCTTTTTAATGACTGAAAATCTCGGATGGCGTAACAGAACCGCTCAAACGCAGTTGACCTTGCAGGTAGCACTGTGAGTATGAATTGTTTCTCTGGAAATTCACTTTTCTCACTTTTTTTTTTGCTGAGGAGAGAAATTCTGTCTCCACTGCGGTTATCTTTTTCAGTGTGATGGAAATGGAGCGACATTATCTGAAACAGCTCGGTGCTGCTGCTCGTTTTCTTTGTCAGACAGTTTGGAGTCATTCAGTCAGATTTGTTAGAAGATACCGTTTGAAAAGGATGTGTGCCTTCATTTGTACGGGAGTGAGTTTCAACGTTAAACAAAAAAATGTGGTGTCATTCTTAATTTTACTAACAGTGTAAACAATATGATATGCTATGGTTACTTCATGCCACTTTTCAGTGGGGTTGTCATCAATCCACGCCCCACTTCCACCTTAGCCAATCATGTCTCCAGCCTCTGTACTATGAAAATAAAAGTGATGGAATTACATGTTATTGTAATAATTTAGTATTTGAAATATTTCACAATGTATCCGTTCAGTTATACATTGGGTTGTATTATTTTTTGTGATATTTCAAAACGTCAAAGTGGTCATTTTGGACTTCCATACAATTGTGCTCAGCATTTAGTTGTACTTGTTCTGTTTGATTTAAGTTGTGAATAATACAGATAGTCTTGTAGTATATTAATAGAGATGTGTGTGATTGTCTCTGATGCTGTTTGTCTATGTGCTTTTGTGTGACTGGCTATGTGTGTTGTCTTCTCTGTGTATTTGTATCTGTCTATGTACTCAGGTCTGTCTTGCAAAAGAAATCTTGATCTCAACATTACCTGATTAAATAAAGGCTATATACAGTATACTACAGAATAAGCCATTCCAGGTAGAGAGGACAGTTGCAAATGTAAGCCTAGTGTGAAATTCAGTTCAAATATTGAATTGGAATGTTATAGGTTTAATAAACAGCAGTACAGAAAATGTGCTTTGATTTTGTCAAGGTATGTAACAACATTTAGAGTGGATTGTGAAGGTCTTTGTTCTGAAAACATGCAGTGTTTGTTACATGTTTTTCTGTTTGTCTTCCCTGTTCAGAAGTAGCAGCTGAGATTGGTTTCTCTGTGTTTCCTCTGGGTGATGAGGAGAGCCCTGCTTACAGCCAGCTCAGCATGGAAAGTGAAATAGACAACTCGCACGGCACAACTGACAACGGTAGGGAAGACGAGGGCAGAGCAGCCCAGTCCGAGCCCAGTTTTCCTCCCTACCTGTCCTGCAGGGGCTGCGGACAGCTCCGTGATGAGCCTCTGGGACCTGGCATAGACCTGGTTGGTCCATACTGCCTTAGGTGCTGCAAAGCCTCCAGGGAAGCCAAAAGTACAGACTTTTGTTCACCTTTTGGAAGCATCGGCGGGATGCGCTCAGATTCCCATTTGCAGCTTGACGGCGAAGGGGTGGGAAACGGGATGGGCGACAAAACCCTGACCGCCGAGGACAAATTGGCCAAACTGCACTCGTGCCACCTCTGTGGCTTCTCCTCGCGTTACGCCAACCACGTGAAGCGTCACATGAAGACGCACAACGGGGAGAAGCCCTTTAACTGCCCCTTGTGCACTTACGCCTCAGCCCAGCTGGTGAACCTGCAGAGACACCTGCGCATTCACACAGGGGAAAAACCTTACAAATGTGACATCTGCACTTTTGCCTGCAGTTCCCTTGGCAACCTCAAGAGGCATCAGCGGATGCATGTGCCCTCTGCAGTGGCGGGACAGGACACGCCACCACGACCTGTCAGTGGCCAAAACAGCCTGAAGAGGCATGTGACTGGGCAAAGGCCCAATGATGAAGCGTCGGGTACTTCAGCCAAGGGTACGTACCATTACTTACATACCATTACTATCATGACTTACTTTTACTATTACTAATTATTTCATCATCTACATAACTCTTTTTCTTCATTGTTTATATTGCGACTCATGATGCACAATCTTGAAATATGGTGCACCCTTTTGATATCTTTGATCAGTCATTTAATATATAATAACTCATCTTTTTGTGAAGTTTCAGACGTTGCGAGGCCAACTTCAAACCTGACTTTAGGAGCCCAAAACAATGACTACCTATCAGCCTTTGATGGCTTAAAGGGAGCATCATCACCACCACCACCACCACCACCACCCATAGCATCTTCTAACCCAGCTCCTGGCCACCAGCCTCCACCCCTGCTGGACACCACAGGAAGTGGCGGCGGCAGCAGGGCGACCAGAGCGGGCGTAGCAGACGGTGCCGCCCTCCCCCCTTCACTTTTCCCTTTCACTTGCCGGTTGTGTGGCATTGTCCTGGAGGACGAGGATGGCTCCTCAGCCCAGATTTGTGCCAAGTGTACCCTCGAAATGCTGACTAAGGACTCTTCATCCTCTCCCAACAGCCCTGGTGAGCGCAGCGACAAGGTGTACACCTGCGCCGCCTGCCCTTTCCTCACACACTACCCAAACCACTTGGCACGCCACATGAAAACTCACAGCGGCGAGAAACCGTACAAGTGCCCACAGTGCGACTATGCCTCAGCGCACTTCGACAACCTCAAGCGCCACCACAGAGTGCACACAGGCGAGAAACCTTACAAGTGCCATTTGTGCGATTACGCCTGCGGGAACCTGGCGAACCTGAAGCGCCACCAGCGGGTGCACTCGGGGGCAAAGCCCTTCCAGTGTGCCGTCTGCAGCTACAGCTGCAACCAGAGCATGAACCTGAAGCGGCACATGCTCCGGCACACAGGAGAGAAGCCGTACAAATGTCAGGAGTGCGGCTACACCACCGGCCACTGGGACAATTACAAGAGACATCAGAAGAAACACGGCCTGGCCACAGACGGCTGGGTCAAAGTTCCAATGACTGGCAACAACGAAGAGGAAGAGGAAGTGAGGAAAGGAATGGGAGTTGGCATTCCAACTCACAGAAAAGAAACGGGGGTTGATATGCAGTACATGTCTAGGGAGGGAGGTCAGACAATACACTCATGCTACAAACTTGAGATTGCATAAAATATAACTCAGCAAAACTAAGCTACCAGCAACTTGTTTTTTTTTTTCACCGAGCCTTTATATTGTTTTAGTGTGTGTCGGTCTTAAGTGTTTTGTCAGATGTCTTCAGAGGCTGCTAATTGATCATTTTTAGAATATTGCACAATTATGTAACAATTCTGAATATTTTGATCCTTTTTTTTTTATTTTTTTAATTAAGGTGGATGAGTCTCTTCAGAGTTTGTCTTCTACTCTGTATTTCTGTCAAGACAAATGGACTTTATCTACTGTGGAAGTCCTTACTGTCTTATTCTGTATGTTAACACCACACTCGGCTAATTCAAATTTTCCCTCTCCTATTACAACACATATCTGGTTCTTCATTCCAGGACAGAGAACACTACCAAATACTCCAATACATGTGCACATTTTTTGGCTGAACTGTTGAGCTGCACTGTGTAGTTTTTTCAATTTTATTTTGTATTACAAGTTTAGGTCAAACCTTTTTGTTTTGTGCCAAATATCTAATGAAACAACTTGAATGTTACTGATAGATGATCATTCACCTGATTTAACTTTGCTTTGCTTCATGAGGATATTTTGACTGCACAGTGCAGCTTTAAGTAAAGATGGGTCCTTGTAAGGACCAATATTGTGCTTTTTATTTGCATTGGGGCCCAAGCTCTGGTAATGGCATGGCTTCAGAATAATGTACTAATGTATGTACTAGCAAGGTGCTATTTAATAATACTGGACTTGTTTCACCCTTGATAAACTATATTGATTAATTAGGTTGCGTTAACTAAAAAAAAAAAAAAATCTCCCATGTCTTAGACTGCATTGTCATCTTTGCAGAACCCCTCAGGATTATGAAATGTGATTTAAAAAAACAAACACTTAACTTGCATGCACATTTTGAAAGGCCCCCTTTAGTCTTCACTTGGTTGTATGGTTAAAGAAAAAGCACAATCATACACACCGTTGCATTGAACATGTTTGCGACTAAGTTGTGGAGGGGAAATAAGCATTGGTTGACATGTATTTGATTCAGGAGTAACAAATTGTAAACGAGCTTGTTCAAAAGATTATTTTTTTTTAACCCCACAAACTTGTTCTTGCTACATATCATTAATCTTTTAATTTCTAATAATTTGGATCATGTTCCTTGTGATTACGGTTTACTATCGACTGTGAAATTAGCCCATTCTCGTGTTTTTTTACTTGAAAAAGATGACTATTAATAAGCATGCAAGTGTGTAATAGTGGTTTTATTTTTCTAATGTGGCTGTAATACACTGCTAGAAGTGCATACTTTAATATATATAATTGTGTTTTTATTATTTTGAATGTGTGATGTGTCATTTAGTTCCCATGGGAAAAATATTAGGGACTGTGATTTAAGTTTACGCTCTTTTTGAATTACTATAATATGCAAGGGAGATATTTTTCAGGTTGCCAACTTGCTGTGACACAGTGGAACATTGATTAGTACTGGCATCCCCCAAGTGTCCGTTTTTGTCTTCATGCAGTGTCTCATAAATGCCTTAAGTGAGGATTTTGAAATAAACATTGAATTCATTTCATTGAATGTCAGACAACAGACTGGATCTCATTTTCCCCTTCAAATCTCAGAGGCATTTTCACATACATACAGTGCATCTCATTTTTAGACGCACACACTATGGATAACTACTGTCAGTCTGTCGATCAGTCCATCATTTTGGTCTTGACTGGAAGATGAGGTTGACAGGTTGTGGTTCAGAGTGAAATATTTTGGATGGATTTGAATTTGCAACAGACATTCATGTGCCTCTTGGGATGAATTGTGTTCAGGTCAAAATTCGAAAATGTCCAAATACTTGCAAATCTGGCTTTTCCCTCAGCCTCAGGTGTACTTTGAATTTAGTGCTATTGTCACACGCTACACTAAGATGGTGAACATGGTAAACAACTTAGCATCAGCACCTTTGTGCTGTCATCGTGAGCATGTTAGCATGCTGACGTCGGCATTTAGTACGACTCGTATTGCCAGACCTTCTTCCACAGCGCTGCGAAGGAGGGTCTGGCGAGTCCACACGGCATTCTGGGATGGGAGAAAAACATGCTCTGGTTTATTGGCATTTCTTTAGACAAATCACAATCATCTTGGGCGGTGCTAAGCGCCGGACGGAGCAACGTCGTCCCTGCAAAATACCCTCCGCAAGGAACTTGTTTTGGTGGAACGTGTGTATGTTCAAAGGTGGTTTTAGTCGTGCAACAGAAAACTCAGATTGGATAGATAGTCTAGCTAGCTGTCTGGATTTACCCTGCAGAGATCTGAGGAGCAGTTAACCCATTAAGTCCTCATAAATCCACCGGAGTTTAAAATGCCAACACAAAGAAAGCGGAAGGTAACGGACATCCGTGGAACGCCGTGGATATAGACAAGCGTTTAGTTCGAAACGCCACTGTGCCTAATGTACATCCTCCCACAGCTGCGTCAGTTTCTAAATGAACTCCAATATAACTTTGTCATTTCTCTACTGACATTTCTTGTGTTTTTTGGTTGACAGACGTATCTGCCAAAATTGATTTATCTGTGCCAAGAAAATTTTGTTGGCACAGATAAAATCAGTTTCAGCAGATGCGTAGGTCAATAAGAAACAATACATTTCAGTAGAGAAATGACAAAGTTATGGCTGAGGTAATTTGGAAACTGAAGCAAGTGCATCATTGCAAAGTTTTAATTTTCAACTGTAAAATGTCTTGTTTGTGTATGTTGTGTTTATGTAAAAACTGAATTATTAGACATTATCAGTTGGGCTATAAATAGATAATGAATCAAAGCACTTTCTTCTCAGTTCCAAATACCTTCATGAGGCGAGAGTTCTCTTTTATAGAAACTTAAAATTATTTGTAAGTGGTTGTGATGTACGGATTTATATCACTTGGTTGCTCTATACTGATTAAGATTCCTGCCATGTTACATGCCTGAGAAACCAAACCTGCTGCCGATGAAGAATGCTTAGTGATGATAAAATAAAGTGGAAAATTAAAAGACCGCTAAGAATCTGAAGATAATGTGACCTAATTTCAGAGTTTATTTTAGCATCATGACAGTTGTCCCTGACCGTACCACTAAAATCAAAATGAAAAGTAGCGGAATGAATCAAGTCAATACAATCATCACGAAATTTGACATTTTCTGTAAAAGTGATGCTGATGAAAAATGCACTTCAATTAGGCACATACACATTTATACACACCCAGAACCTTGCAGCTTCCATGTAAGTCGTGGTATTGACCGGATTTAAGAGAATTAAAATGAAGAGTGGTGTCCACATCCCCCTACTGTAAATACAACTTAAGACAACAGAAAAAGCACAGCAGTGAAAGAACAAGACATTTATATTGAGAACATTTTGTGTACAGTTCTGGCTACCAGTGAGAGTAAAGCTGTTGATAGGTTGGCATCGATTTACATTTAGAGGCTTCGAAACATGCCAAGATGCAGCTCAACAGATGCCAACAGCAATAAAAAAATGGAATGACTTCTTATAAAACAGCGGGATATGTTCAGTTTGTTGCCTGCTCTCCATGAACTTTGTTCTCCAG
This sequence comes from Perca fluviatilis, assembly GCF_010015445.1. NCBI lineage: Eukaryota > Metazoa > Chordata > Actinopteri > Perciformes > Percidae > Perca > Perca fluviatilis. The sequence goes on from NC_053129.1 coordinate 18,142,260, forward strand.
CAATTGTGATCACATTAGCCACTTCACCAAAGCACCTTTTCAACTACATCCTCTGAGATGATTGGCACAATGTACATACACATTACGATGAACTGAAGCCCCAAAGAATGCTCCCCGCAACACCATCACTCGCCCAAAAAAAGAACTAGACAAAAGAAAATCAGATGCAAAATTTGTAAACACTTTACATTTTAACTAATAAAAGTTCCCTAAACATTATGTAAACAATAATAAATGTTAGTCCATTTAAACTTTTTTGCTCTATACAGTTTAGATTACATTTGATCTATTTGATTACAATAAGCTATGGATGATAAAGATATTAGTAAATGTTCAGAATACTTAATTGCATGTACATAATATAAAAAGTGACATTGTCATAATTTTTGTTTATTTTGTGCAAAATGCTTTAGTAAACTATAATTTGGCATTTATGAGAAACCTTTTAAAAAATGGTTAAAAAAAAAAATCAAAAAAGAAAAATCAGATTGATTTACAGAGCCCCTTGGGGAAAGAAATCTCCACGTTTAAAGTCATGCTCAAGCTTCCACTCGAACATTCATCTCCACCTGTACTGTAATACTGTGCAAAAGTGATGGGTTTAGCAAGTGCAAGCAGCTCGGCCAAATCAACCATCTATCAAGTTCTGCAAGATTCTAGGTAACACTGGCTGACACTGACGTTTATTTGACACTTCAACCAATGTCGAGTTAACCCACGAGGCGAAAAAGTAAAAATGAAGGCATCAGACTATTTCTGAAGGCAGTATGAGTGACTGTGCCTCAAATGCAAGCTGAATAAAAATGCTGGTATCCTGCTAAGATATTTGCTGACTTGGCACATGAGTAGCATGACACACAGAAGATCACTAACGGTATAAAAACATGACATTTTGGTATATAGCCAAGCCAAACATTGATCATCCATATAAGTAAGCAGTTGCTCTGAGAGGTCTACAGTTTTGAGATCTATTTCCACACATTCACTGGAATCTGGGTCATTTTGAGAACTGTCCAGTTGTGCTGTATTATCACTAGTGCCAGGTCTAACTAAACATTTGGCTCTCAGGTTGGAAAGGAACATGCAGCCACTGGGGGAAGAATCCAAGATCTAGCAGGTTTTCATTATGTAGTTTATAATATATATTAATTTACTTTGTACCTCATGAATTCAACTGCATTATTAAAAAAAAAAAAAAATCACATCTACTGTTGATGAAACAGTAGTCAATGTGAATGAAACGAATGAAGTAAGAATTTGTCAGTAACATACAAAAACAAAAGCATCCCTGTTTGCGTACCTGTAGCTTTACATGCTATTTACTGTATGTTGCCACTAAGTTAATAACATAGGGACAATGGTTCAATTGAATATGATGAGTGTTACTAAAATACAAATCAAGATGAGCTTTTAGAGTCTAAAAGAAAGGACACGGTCAAAGATTAAATGAGACCTTAAGGCAGCGATTTCTCCAGGAAGCTACAATCTTGCAGAATCGGAGGCGTGTGGGGCCCAATCGGCTCGGCTCAGCTCAGCTTGTTATCTTTGTCGTCCCAGTCGCTGACATTGGAATGAATAGGGGAGGAGGGCAGATCTGGGGTTACAGGTCATCATCCCCGATTCCCTCGAAAGCATAGTTGCCATGGAAATCATTGCCGCTGATATCATTTGCTGAGTTGGAGGCGCTGATCCCTCGGAGGGACACCGAGCTCAGCTTGGTCTAAATGGAATAATCAATAGTACTCTTAACACTGGAAATACATTGATCTATTAGAATATGTTGAAGGTTCTGGGAATACATTATATGACCCCATCATTCAGCTGCATGCTTTGTGAACACATTGTTTTTAAGAAGCACTGTACTAATTAATAAAAAAAAAGTTAAATCTATACTCACTGAGAGTTTGACGATTTGTTCACGGTTCGGGTCAGGGGAGTCCTGCAGTCAGAACAACAACAACAACAACAAATGATCCTATAATCTATAAAAAAAAAAAAAAAAAGTCCCAATCACATTCAAAGTCAGGGCATACCATCTCATTTCTCACCAGTAGAGGGGGAGATTTCACAGCTTGCTGACTGTCTGACCGGTGGATGGAGCCGTTGTGTCGTTTCCTCAGCATCTAGAAGGGGACAGCAGAAGAAGTGAAGAATACTTCTCATCAACAGAGTATCCTGTAAATCATGAGCTATGCTTTGCTTGTGTTCTGATCCAGCACTGAAATCTATTGACCTATTATCTCCACAATCAGCAAAATAAAAACCATTTATAGATGTATACACAGTAAGATGGTATAATGTGTGTATTGATTGTTAAATTATTAGGATGCCATATATACATATATATTAAAACAAACCTTCTTAATGCTGCCGCCTGACTTCTTCACCATTAATTCATCCACCATAGACTGAAGGCAGATACTCATCATGATAGCCTGAAATCACAACTGTTAAGTCAATACAACTGAACAGTATTGAGCACACTTTTACTTCACATCTTTCTTAGACATTTTGAAAATACATCCTACTATTTTGAGTAAAGAAGAATTGCGAGAACCAAATGCTCTGAGCGTATCACAACAATTTAACGCTCTGCTACCTAATGCTTGTCCCCCTACATAGACTCTTGTCTGTGACTTCTGTCCTACCTGTTGACTGGTGATGGTGACCCACTGGAGGCGGTCCTTGCTCATCAGATACTCGAAGGCCAGCTCCAGTTTGACCTCACATTTGGACGAGCTGCAGGAATTGGTGGTGCCGTTGGCTATTGGGACTTGCTGCAGAGTCGGACAGAAATATGGAGTTATGATTTGGCGTTTGGGTGGGATCATCAAAATTCATCCTCTAAATACCCCACAGCTGTCTGAACTGTTATCATATGTTTATTCTATTAAGGACTTTTTCTATTTCATCATTCAAGTTAAATATGTCTACTTATGTTTGAAATACAAGGAAAATTATAGCTGCTCCGCAGCGGTGGTCCGGGCCGAGCATTTTCAACTCGCAGGGAAGGTGTCCAAAGCGCAACGGCTGATTATGTATAAGATGTGACATTGTGACCGTTGAGCTTTGAACTCACAATCTCCGGGTCCAAAGGACCATGCTGATCTCAGAGAGCTAATTGTCCAGGTGATGACTCTTCTAGCTATTTGGGCTATATTTTATTGAGTCAGCCTGATTTGACTCAATAACATGATTTTCCTAAACTGCAACTGGACCAATTGTTAATCAGAATCAGGTGTTTTAATGCAGACACGCATTGAAAATATGCAGGGTGGCTGTCCATAGCACAATGCCTGATTAGATATGTGTATGCTCATCTTGCAACACCGTGGGCTCGAACTCAGAACCATTGAGGCCATAGGCGGGTTCTCAGGGAGCTATTATCTGGGTGATGTCACAAGTGGCATCTAGTAGACAAGAAAAATACTGAATTGTAAGCTGCTGTAACAAAATTAATTTCTTATTCAAAAATGCTGAGAATTTGAGAATTTGTGTACTTTGTTAAGACAACATGGAGATGCCTGTTATTTATTTTCAAAAAGATCAATAAATGCCAAACTGATGTTTAAAGATGCTCTATTTTGCATTGACTGCAATGTGTAGGACACAATTCAAACATTTTTTTTAAATTCACATTTTGAGATTAAATTCTGAAATTGTGCACCCCAAATCTACAATGATCTTTGAATGTTTTTTCTTTGAATGATTTTTTTCCATGAACATCAAAGATTTAGTTTGGAAGAAATTGCAGTATTTGTTTACACTAATGTATGCAGTAAAACCTTTTAATGCACTGTGGGCTCAATCTTTAAGAAATCAAAAATGTGAATGGTTAATTTCTGGAGGACAGTCTAAAGATAAAGTTCCCCAAATTGTGTGTCAATTGAAACAAAAATGTGGGAGGAGATAGGTTTAAGAAGTTTTGCGGTTTTTGCAAAAAGTAGAGTGATGGACTTGAAAATTGCCATTAGCAGAGTACAGTTTCTGCTCTATTGGGGCTACAGTTTGGCGTAACATTGTAGCATGTACAGCTGATTTGTTATACATTTTTAAAGTTTAGAATTTTAAATGGCTGTTGTAGTGTCTCTATGGTGTTTTAAGCCCCCAACGTTGACTTCAAGGCAGCGCTGCGACCGTCGACTTCAAGGCACCTAACCCTAACCCTAGCCTAATCCTAGTGCCTCGCAAGGGGGTAAGCTTCGCTTCAGAACTCGAACCTTCGATGGCACCATTTTGTTGCTACAAAGGTATCACCTCCTGTTAGCATTCCACTGACCACCATTTTTTTTTTACGTCACTTGACTGCGAATAACTTTCCATCTGAAGCGTTTAAAGACTATTTGTCCATTGTTTAGTTCTAAAGAAACACAACAATGTATAAAAGGCTCCATTACCTTGTACCTCACGTTATGGCTCCGTAGCAGACGTTTTTGTAAAAATAGGCTAACGATTGTGTCATAACCAAGTGACTTACTGTCGCACAGTAGAGGAATTACCGTATAGTACAGGAGAAGCTCGCAGGCAGTTTCGACTTGCATTAGCTGTTTAGGTTTAATTACTAATGTTAACTAGCATGTTAGTTAGCAATAATTAGCCTGTGCTTATGTTATCTCCTTACATATACCTACACTCTCCGTCTCTGTAAGATTGGGAATGATTGAGATTTCTCTTGGCACAGCTACCAGCAGACTTACAACTTTCAGACACGTTACTCAGGTCACATTTACGTTGTCTCTCTCAGTTGGAGGCTGTGCAGTAAAGCAAGAGATCACCGGAAAAGTGCTTCTAATAGCCTTCACTGGTCTCCGTCCAGAGCAACGGGTTGTATTGGTCCATTATATATATGTCAATGGTGCCTTGTAGGGAGCGCTGCCTGGAAGACGACTTTGTGGGCTTATTAACACCATTGTAGCGCCACCATCAAGACAATTAGCACACAAATCGCACTGATTGCGTTTGGCACAGGACTGGACTTGTGTGCAAAGTTTGGTAAGTTTTTGGGCATGGGAACATGGATTTCAGAAGAAGAAGAAGAAAATAAACTGACTTCCATATTGCTTAACCAACATCCAACTTGCATTCAGAGATACATAGCCTCCCAGGAGACGAGCCCTCATTCCTCATTTATGGAGCCTGTGCTCTTCACTGAGACTATTCCCTCCCATGCTAACCACACACACAAAATATTTTAGAACTTAAAAAAAAAAAACAGACAAAAACAAAGGTCTGACACACATATACACAAACACTTTAAATGTTTATACATGTTCTTCCGGATGCAATTTGAGATTTGACTACGAGGGGGGTTGCAGCGCTCCACCAAATGCGATGTTATGAATGAAATGAATAGTTTATTCTGAAAGGAAAGGGCTCATTAGAATGACTTTGACATCTGAGAATGAGCTCAGGAATTAACCACACCGCTGGACAGCGCGGGGGCTCAGCCTGTAATCAGACGAGCCAAGATGCATTTTAATTTTGGATATGTTGTCCAGATCTCTGTGCAAATTAACCTTTGGAGAATCATAAAAGTGTCTGTGATACAAATGACTGTGCTGAACACTAATGCAATACAAAAGTGAACTGCTTTTCCCATCTACATTTAAATGAGGTCTTTTGGCGTCTAAAAAAAAAGCTGAAATTATGTGTTTAGAGCTGCATGCAATGCTTTTTCAGCTATTCACAGAAGTTAAAATTGATTGTTCAGGCTTTCACAGGAACGCTCTTTTTAAGACGACTGACTGGGTGAAAGCAGAAAAATAATGCAGATTCAGGGCAGATCAACTCTGTGGTGCATGATGGTCTGAATTTATGCTGATTCTGGGTGACAATTATGAAGATTATTTATTTTTAAGACCAGAAATTATTGCTCTGAATTTCTTGCCTGCTAAAGTTTCAAATTAACAAAAATAAAGCTGAAATGTATAATATAATAAATAATCTTTTTAAAAAGGGGTACTTGTAATACTGACAAAAAAAGTATTATTTTAACAAAGTTGAAAGTCTTAAAGTTTTAAACCCAAGCCAAGATATTGCCAATGACATCATCAGTTATTTTCTCAGATCTTAGAGAGCTCCTCCAGGACCACAGAAGGCATTATAAACAGCTTTCACAGGCACAGTAGTACTCCCCATAATGAGTAAATTGATATAAAAATAGGTGAAATGTCCCTTTATTATTCATTTAGTTCATGCTTTTATTATTCCACATTTTCTTGTTTTTTCATTCATTTGAAATCTCATCAGTTTTGCCCTCCTGTGTGGTAAGTTGTTTTTTTACACAAATGCCCTGCTGACTGTAACTGATTGAATCTTCTGCCTCCATTTCCACATTTCCTGGAAAATAACAAAAGAAAAGAAAGAAAAAAAATGTTGTGTTTTTTTTTTTCCCCAGTGAAACACACTGTATTAATTAATTACTGTGATTCACACCTACAATGGGTAGGCCTGCTCGAGCAATCATGGTCATCTGCTGAGCCGAGTCTGACAGATCCCAACAGCATCTCATGTTTACTAATCAATTACTAGGTGGCAGTCTCAACAGTAGCCTCATGCGTTAAACATAATTATGGTCTTTGTTATGTGGAGCAGCACCTTTGCTCTTTCTGTACTCTCCCCAAATGTCTCTACGGTTTCATTTTAAAAAGTCCATTAGTTTATTGTGATGTTAGTGGAGCTGTACCGATGTATATAGAGTGGGCTGTGTAGGTGCTTCCTTGTGCTGCATGCCATCAGATTTCCTTCTCGCCAATAGACTATTATCAGTTTGAATAAAGGATGCTGCTGTGTGTGTTAGGCTGGCGGATCGATCCTTGTGTGGGTTGCGTTTGGGTAATTGGACTGATCAAGATGAATGGTGTGGAGGTCAGCACTTTGAGAGAGCAGTAGGAGTAAAAACGAATGCTTGGCAAAACTCAAGACATGTGTTTTTGGTGCATTGGTGAGAGGAGGTTTGTAAACAGGCAGCTTTGGAGGCACAGGAGCCCCTGTTGGTTTGATGGACTCCAGCCAAAGCTGTTGCATCTCTACTCTGCCGGTTCGTATTCTCTTAATAATAACGTTATTTTCTGTATTTTCTGCTTTCACTGTTTTGCTGGAAACCGATTTGATGTAGTCGCCGTCAGCGGGGCCGATGATAAGGTGCATCATTGGTAAAAAAAAAATAAACAATTTTAAGAGAAAAAAAAATTGATTTTAAAAATCATCGCAAAAGAAATAAATCACGATACATACGATTTTTTTTCGCCCCATTTATGGAGCCTGTGCCCTTCACGGAGACTATTCCCTCTGGGCCAGAAACTAGCTGTACCTCCCATGCTAACCATACACACACCACAATACACACAACCACACACTAAATACAGTATTTTAGAACTTCAAAAAATACACACATATACACACACACTTTAAATATTTATACATGTTCTTCCGGATGCAATTTGAGATTTTACTACGAGGGGGGTTGCAGCGCTACACCAAATGCGATGTTATGAATAGTTATAAATGCATTGTTCGCCCCCAACCCTAGAATTCACTCATCCTCACTCTGTCACACACAGACACACACAAATCCACTCACTGAAGACGTGACTCGCCAACACCTCATGCGTGTGACCTTGAAGCTTCCCTCCTTCATCTGTTCGTTGGGCAACTTGACGTGGAAGTTGAGCTCATTGTTGCCGGCACTGACGATGACTTGGCAGCCCTTCTCGGGGAAGTCGGTGATACAAGGGTCAAACTTGATATAGCCATAATATTTGAGAGTCTGACCTAGATGGATAAACTGGGGGAAAAACATAAAGAAACCATTTTTTTTTTAGAGGAGTAATTTTTCTAAAAAAGAAAATCTGTCTTTGTCTAATCCCTGGAGACAATGAGTTTGAATTCTCTACTGGATTGGTGTAATTAAAAAAATCATATCAGGGGAAAAACTAGGCTAATTGCATCAAAGAATGCACTAGAGGCACCATTCTCTACGGTCTACAGATTTATCCTTGGACAAAGACATTTCAAAGTATCAGCTGGACTCAAGTATGCAGAATCATCTAGAAGAGATGCCCTTTGCTTACTTCTTTCTTGGAGCCTTTTTCCTGCAGTGATTTGAGCTGCCTGTCCTGGTCCTTGTTGACAAGTATCCAGCCTCGCTCAATGTCAGACACTGTCTGGTGAAGCAAAAACAACAACTGAAGTTCATCTTTCTGCACAGATGCACAAACAAAGCAGGTTTTTGGGTTTCCATGTGGGAGAAATCACACCCTAAGCCCTTCATGAAAACAGTGCAGATCAGCTAACAATTACACAGAAACATGCAAACACCATTTATTTTTCTTCTTTCCTCTGCTACACAGAGGCAACTCAGCAGTTCCAGATTTTAAATCAAACTCGCAGCCCCAAAAATGCTTAACAAGACAACAAAACACAGTTCTCGCAGCAAAGGGAATACGCTATTAATAGGGTCAGAGAGGAACACAAAAAGGTACAGAGTTCAAGGTGTTGTAAAGTCAAAACAAGCTGATATTGCAATCAGATAACGGAGGGTCCAGGGGATGGACAAAAGCATTTGGCAGCCCAGGGATGAAGCAGCACTTGATTTAGTTTTCTTGGTGTGATGCTGGCACCAGGCAAGCTCAATAAAATACAACAGCTGCGAGATGTAAACAAACCCAATCACGTCTAATTTGGAGTTTGGTTCCACATCTGAAGGGAAATTTAATTGAAAAGATTTTGTTTTAAATCACAGTTTCAGCTGAAAATAAACAAGAGCGTCTGGTTTACCTGCGTAATCAAATGCCTTACCTGGGCGTACAGCAAATTCAGGCCAACTCTGTTGTCCATGACATCACCATCGTACGCCATGTCCCAGTAGCTGCAGAAACAAAAGGCACAGTCGCTCTTTCCAAATCTATATCTAAACATAAATTAGAAGAATTAACAAAGTTTGTTTGAATGAGAAAGCCTGACTCTATAAAAATACAATCCTATTTGGCCATGTGCCACGAAGAATATAATTTCCTATTGCTCTGTCTGCACACCAAGCACTACATAGCATAGATGTCCTGTGTGAACAAGGTCTCTCAAAAAACAATCAACTTTTTATGAGTTAATAGAAAAAGGGTCTGTTTTCAGCTTTGTGATGATGCATTTTTCAAATAGATTGTTTGTAAAATGTTTATTTAGTTTAATACTCACAAAGGAAGTGGATCAGCAAAATTCTAAATCACTAAATTTGGAAAATCTATAATCAACTTTGATACAATTACAGTGGGGTTCATAAGTTTAGGAACCCATGCTAAAGTTGACTAAAAACAGGAATAAAAAAAATCATCTTTTGAATATTGATACCTTAATTAAAAAAATTAGGAAAAATCTAACCTTTAAAGGACACCAATTTTCTTTGTGAATGAATAATGTATCGTAAATAAATAAATGTTCTTCCTTAAAATACAGGGGGCATAAGTATAGACAAACCTATGTTAAATTCTCATAGAGGCAGGCAGGTGTTTATTTTTAAAGGCCAGTTATTTCATGGATCCAGGATACTATGCATCCTGATAAAGTTCCCTTGGCCTTTGGAATTAAAATAGCCCCACATCATCACATAGCCTTCACCATACCTAGAGAATGGCATGGGGTACTTTCCATAAAATCATCTCCCAATGCAAATCAAACCAGCTATTAGGTTAACTGAAATAAAACCATGCCAATGGGAGTGACTTGTAGACTAAATTCTTCAACTCAATGTCAATGAGGCAACAGTGTAAGAGCATTCATCTCAAGGATTATTTCCTGTAGAGGTTGAAGGGCAGTTGGTCTGCTGAAGGGGATGTGACACTGATTTTATACAGAAGTTTAAAATTATTGTCTGAGGCAGAGCACTGAATGTTTTATCCATGTATCGTATGCTCTTTGGCAAGAATCTCATTTCATTCATGTCTCTCAACACTTCACTGCAGGAGTGAAATTTAACATGTTGTAAATGCATGAGACAAAGGCTGTTTGAAGATAGAGTTAGAAGTTGTTCAAGCAGATGTAAAGCATGCTGCATGGACACATCAGCAATTCAAAGCAGGTAACAAGAGATAAAGAGGATGGAGAAAGGTTCGGGGAAAAAAAGAGTAGTGGAAGATGTGTGTTGGAGAGTGCTTTTATTTTGCTGCTTTAGTTTCAATCAAAAGTGCACTGAAAGCCCCGGTTGAGTCATATGGTCTTTGTTTGAATGACTATTATCCACACTTTTGCATTGTAAATATATAAGTGGTTATCAATATATTGCTGCTGACCTACATAAACTTCCACTATGATACATATTCCTGTTTTTATTTCATGAATACTTTGCTCTGTAACACATGCTAACACAATCAGGTTGAAAATATGTAAATTTAATGTTTTCACTGAACAGAGATGACATTTCCTCCATTTTTAGCATGCACTTTTAGCCAAAAGGAGCTTTTCAATTCACTGACCTGAAGGCTATTTCACAAAACCTAAATAGCGGATTAAGCCGGGATTTCCCTGTTATCCTGGATGACTTAAGCCTTGACTCAGTTTCACAAAAGCAGAAGCACCCAAGTTACCATGGAGATTTATTCTGTGCAGCTAGCCTGCTCCTGACCAGGCTAACAGCCAGGATGCATTAATCCTGGCACCTTTTCTGTTCACTCAGCAGTGGTTTTACCTTATTTAGTTTATTATTTATTATTATTATTATTATTATATTATTATTATTATTATTATTATAACATTGTGACTATTATTTTAAAAATGATTCATTCGACAGTCGGTGCGGTTACATTGCTGAATGAAGACTGCTGTTCATATTGTTGTTCGAAGTTTGGTGAATATATTATGGCAGTTGTTGTTGTTTCAAATGTGTTTTAAATGAAGTCAGTGATGAAGGGCAGTATTTAAAGTGCTATACTACATGTGTGTTTCTATAGTGGTTCTCACAAAGGCAGACTGGTCAGAGACCAATAGATTTATTTATTTTTCTATTCTTTAATAATAAAGGATCATGTGTAATGCTCTTCCATGTGCTTTTTATTTGCCATTCTTAGCACTCAATTTGGGTTCTCTCCAGTAAACTGGGACTATAATTTAAATTATAAAAACCTATCCTAATTGTACAATCCTCCCAAATTATAGTCTAAGTATACAGTGCAGGCTACTGTACAGTTATGAAACAACAGGGAGAGGACACCTCAATGTTTTTTCACCTTATATTTTTTGCTGGGGGGAAATAACTGATGAATACTCTGTTACAGTCATGTTTACAGTGTGCATTGAGTTTATCACTTAATTATCTTCATCATCTAGAGTTTGGAGTCCAACTTTTCAGGGTCTTTTTCTATGTCCATATATACGAGGAAGCAAAGCATATTTGGGAAGAAGCAAACTCGCTATAATAAAAATTTAAAGAAATTGTGTGGCAGACAATAGCGAACGGACTGAATGATAGTCTAACAATATACATTTATGAACCACTTCTTTTAACTGAAACCATTCTGCTCACTTTTAATCCTTTTAAAAGTGTCATGACGGTGTCATGTGTTCATGACAGTGTCATGTCACTCTTATGTAGATACCTTCAAGTAAAGTGTCACCATCTATTTTTAGGCTACTTACACATTGAGTCGGTCCGCGATTGTTTGCTACGTTTTCTCTAGCTGTTTCATCACAGCGGCCGTGTTTCTTACAAATAATGTGTTTCACTTCATCAAACTTCCATAAGAAGCTGCTGCTCACTCTGTGTAAAGTATGCACAAAATGCGTATTCTCCATTTTAGCATCAGTAAATCTGTGATTGACCTTGCGGTCTGTTAAGGAAAGCGATGAACGCGCATCTATCCAAATTACTTCAGCCTGGCCCAACCTAGTCGCTTCTCCTCAGCCTGGCTTAGCCTTCGTCAAACGTACCAAGCCAGGATGCACAGATTAGACTGGATTTATAAATTCTGCTTTTGTGAAACAGACCCCAGATCCTCCCCAGGATCTCATACAGTGGGGGTCTGTTTTGAACTCGTTAGTTCTAAATTCATTCTTTCCTCGCTGCTATACACTCCACAGCCACAGAGAAACTAGGTCAGGAGTTCCTTGAGGCAAACAGAAAGTAAACATCCTGTGTACCTCAGTCAGTGGGAGGCAGGGTGACGAAAGAACAGACACACAAGGAAGTAGGAAAATGTTGTGGAGAGAAACAGTCGCTAACTTCAGGCTTGGTGGGGAAACATCAGTGTTTTCTATGCATAGAGTTTGTTTGGGGGGCCCACCCAGGGAGATTTTTCATATTTCTGTGATTTGTGTGACATGGAGTTCTTGCTGACAGATGCTCATTTCCCTGTACAAGCAGCCCTGACCCCTTCCCTCTCATAACAGGCAAAGTTGTGCATTTTTATCTGTAACTTAACCATTTTCAGAAAAGATAAATAGACCAGAACCACAGGGTATTTCTGTAAAGCCAAAGTAAATATTGTTTCAATACACCATGTGGGCTCTGTTGTTGGATAGGCAGTTACTTGGTTAATTAGTAAGCTTTATACTGAAGTTTAAAGAAAGAGTTTTGTTTCAAGTAGCTGGGGATGATTTGTGTGTAAAAACTATGGTTTTAGTTTTAAACAGTCCTCGTGTCTTGGCCAGGATAGCTCAGTTGGTAGAGCGGGCGCACATATTCAGAGGTTTATGCCTCGACGCAGAAGGTCCAGGGTTCGAGTCTGACCTGGGACAATTTCCTGCAATTTCCTTCCCCTTCTCACAACTTTCCTATCAATTAAAGGCGGAAATGCCCAAAAAATAATCTTAAAAAAAACATTCCTCATGTCCGTGTCACGGAGGAAGCCACCCACCTTCCTCCCTCCAAATACATTCTCAACAATGAGCATCCACACAATCCTATTCAACAGTTCTCAAGAAATACAACCTTTTTAAATGATTTAATGTTCAAATTTAGTTGAGAGACTATATCTGACACATCATTGCAATTTTTGAGGCCATTTGTTTCTCTTCAAGTTTCACGCTGTCAACCTAGCTCTAGGTCAAGTCATCGAACATTAGCTATTTTAACTACTAATGTTTAACTAAACTAATGTTTACTATCAACCATTAACTGTTAATCTGTCAATGATCATTGAAGATAAGTTGAAATATAATGATAGTAAATGACCTGTCTGATCTGAGCTTATTGGTTGGTTAAGCTTCTAGTTGTAGGTTATTGTCAGTTTATAGACAGTAACTGAAAATTGCAATGACAGGACATTTTGGTCGTGATAAGTTTAATAATGTACTCAATCAATTGAGCTTTGCTGCAGAACTTTTCTGGTGTGACAGTTGAATGTACCACGTGTCTAGTCATGATTACTAATGTCCTTGGCAAAATAAACAGTAGAACAAATGACTCAGATCTCTTTTCCAAATTAACTGCCACTTTGTAGAAGATGGTGAAGTCCGATAAGCAGCCCGTGGTTGGGCTAATCACTGCTCTGAGACATTAAGAACAAGTGCCTCCCTGGAGATAAGCAATGAAATGAGCAGCACCCAGAATAAAAAAAGAAAACCGAGCGCCTTACTGATTGACTGATTTAAATTACACCAAGTGCAGCAGATTAGTTAGTTAATGCACTGCTTACCAAAACAGAAATATCTGACCTGCTTCTTTACAGGATTAGATAAGTAATGCATTAATACTCTGGACAATGAATCACAGCTATGATTACATGTGGAGGAGAGCACTTTGAGAAGAACATGATACAATTCAAAGTCATGATGCGAGCAGGTGGTGGGTACCTTTTCCGTAGGAGTATGTGAAATTCAGAGCTCCGCAAGCTGTTAATGGATACATAAGGCAGCTCAAACTCCTGCAGCTTCCGCACAACTGAGAGAGAGACACAGAAAAACAGAGAAACAGAGAAAGAGAGTTAGGAACAAGTGCAGCGCCAGTTAAGTCCCAAGGACATTTGGATAATGACGGCAACAACAAACAATGAGGGATGGGAGAACTCCATTTGCACAGGTCCCAGCAGGGTAAAATGTTTTGGGTGAGTATTCAAATGTCAAAAAAAATAATGGGCTCTATGTATGTCTGTGTTTAGAGTGCGTGTGCGTGTGTGCGTGTGTGTGCGTGTGTGTGTGTGTGTGTGTGTGTGTGTGTGTGTGTGTGTAATCTGCTGTCAGCTGTTTGATTGCTGCACGTTCCCTACGGAGTATGAAAGAGATCTCAGGTGCTTGTGGAGACTGCTGCTGTTTTTTCAGGCATCAATAAATGTGCACACAACACTACAAATCCATTAGGTTTGTAAAAGTACGTTTACTCCTTTATGGGTAGATATGCTGTGTACAGAAAGCAGAACACATGCTGGTTGGCTTGATGTTGGAAAAGGATACAAATTGAATGCTTAAAATGTTTTGGAACATTCTTAGGCCAACTAAATAATCAGCAGGAAGCTGCAAAACAACCCTAAAATGCAGATAAGAAGACTGGTACTGCCATGTCAAACAAAATACTGATTCTTCTTGACATGTCTTTGCATATTTTACAGCAGACATTGATTTACAAACAGACGTCTGAAAACGTACTGGCTGTCAGAGGAATTGGATTCTTCTAGCTATCCTGTTATGTCAATACTCCCACCAGCAGTTTTGTTTGATCCGCGGCCTGCTGCGCCAGATTTATTCTTGTAGCCGAGTCGTATTCAACACATGGCCCTTCTCTTTCATGCCGCTCAGAGTTTCAGATTTAAACGGTGCCAAGAATATACAAAATGCCTTCAATATTTACAGATTCCCCCAAGTTCACCCGGCAGCATATCAGCCTGGAACGGATTTGGCGGGAGGACGAGTGGGGGAGCAATTGGCAGGTGGAAGACGAGAGAAGAGAACCTTTGGGACTGAGGGGGGATTTGACCTGACAGGGCTGTGATGAAATGGAAAAAAGGGATAAACTGGAAAACTGAAATCTCTTGATGTGGAAAGCTGTATGCATGTGCCACTGTGGAATTCCTTGTAAATGCACATGCAAATATTCTACTATGATTTGCATTCACACAGTTACTTATGAGTAAAAATGAGTACAAACAAATATATCAACATCGTATGATAAAGTAATGGAGCACAGAATTCTAACTTCAAAACAATACCTTGAAAAATACCATGGGGATAATATATGGGCTAGCTTGTATCCTTTGCCTTCCCTTGTTGATTTGCCTCACCAAGGAAGCTCTGCGCTTGTCATCTTTGCTGAGCTAACACCATAACAAAACCCGCAGATTTTAATATTCAACCAGAGCAAATAAGACGAGTGAAGACAGCACTGAAATTGAGCGGGAGGAGGCAGGTTTTTTAGATATGTAATCGAAAATACTATATTTTTGACACCACAAGTCTGCTGAAATAGTCTTTCTGGAAAAATTACATCCTCAATCAGTTAGCCTGTGAATGCAAGACCACAACAAATACATTGTCAACCTGAAAACACTGCACACAGCCTGTTGTGAAAGCTCACACCACTTGAAACACTGCACAACCGTTTAATGAACCAGCCAACAAACACACAGAGCCTGGCTCTCACTGAGCTTCTAGCAGCTAATAAATAAACTAGGCATTCTAGCCAGAGATACAGTAGGAACTCCAATACAAGAGACAACTCTCAGGGGGCGATGCAGTCCTTTTTAATTAAACTACAGTAGATCCCCAAAAAGTAACCCCTGCCAGAGCTTTACTGTTTCTTGTGGAGAATTTAGAGAGAAAGAAAACTAACATTAAATGCGTGTAATTGCAGCACGTAATTTACCCAGAAAGGTATTCTTCAGTGCAACATTATCGATTGATGATTAATGTGTGTCTATTTTAGTGTGTGTATGTGGATTTCTTTTTTTTTTTAGAACTCTGGAAAGTGTCTTTGAGTGTTGTAAAAAGCGCTATATAGATAAAATGCATTATTATTATTATTATTATTATTATTAACATAAAAAAATGTTATAGCTAATAATTCCAACTCCTAGTTCCTTTTGTTTCTCTGTTTGTAAAAATAATTTGTCCTCTAAGTTTGATTTGTGTGTGCCTAGCTGGCCCGAGGAAGTAGATTATATTGACTTTATTTTATCAAAGCGCTCTGTGTCCAGCACATTCAGTTTGCTTCAATAAACAAGACTGGTTACCTGATGGTTTCCAGTTGTAGTGTGTCAAAATAAACGAAGCCTTCGAGATGCCTATTTTAAGACATTTATCAAAATGCATTCCAGGGTGACTATAAATAATCAGCAGTAATGTATTACGGAGAACACTTTCTATTAGTAATGACAGAAAAAGATTAGATGTTTTCATTCCTTGAATTCCTGATTGTTTAGAAAGTTGTTGTGAAGACTTACATGTTAAACCTCCATCCACACCCTCACGGACCAGGAAGAGACTGAAGTAACCAACTAGCTCATCTGGAAGGTCAAGCTTTGTTGCAGCAGCCTGCAGAAAGATGAGTGAGAGAGAGAGAGAGAGAGAGAGAGAGAGAGAGAGAGAGAGAGAGAGAGAGAGAGAGAGAGAGAGAGAGAGAGAGAGTTCATTTTCACAATCAAATTCAATAAAACTCATTCATCTGATTTTTATATTTTTGACAAATGAAGATAAAAGTGTTTGAAGACCAATAGGATAAAAAACAGCTCAGTATGAAATGGAAAAATGGCAATGATTTACTGACTGGTATATCCTTATGCTCTTCTACACATGCTGTATACCATGTAATAAGTTTCAGCCACATTAAGATAAAATTTACAGTGATAACACAAAGTTAAATTCAGCATGTACCCAGTCCCCACAATACTTTTTTGGCCAATCCCATTCATTGTTGCAAAAGGGTCAAATGGCAGTACATGCACCTTGCGTTCTTCTATTACACAACCAACTGTGGCAGATTTGAGATGGAGGATTTAGTTAACAATGTGTTGTAGTGTAAAACAAGACTTTAGCCGGTATTTTTAAGATTCCATTTATCAGGAGCTTTTGGTTTGCAGGATATGACAATTAAAACAAACTTTGAAAAAAAATTTACAATCATGAAACACAAACTTGACTGATGTTCTTTGGTTTTTAGTGTGCTGAAGTTTGGTTGTATTTTCATTCATGAAGAATGAAATTCATCAAACCAGCAACCTCGATAAGAAACATGAAGGTTTTCCGATTATAAAACAAAAAAACTAATAAGGATTCTTTCTTGACACCAGAAAGGTCAAGCCACAACCAAATGAAGCCCAAGTCAAATTAAAGAAATGTAATGTCTTAACATTCTCACACGGAGCATTCTTTGACATTTTTGCTGCTTTTAGTACTATTTCTCCTTTGACCCGTTTTTCAACTCCTGCAGTTAAACCGCAAACCGTTTCGCAAATGTTTCAAACACATACAGCACAATGAGAAACTATATTGTGATTCAGATATAGTACTGGGCTCTGAGACCTACTGTGGTGACTTGAGGTTAACTCCGGTTAAACGTTCACAAGAGCACTTAAAGAACACCCTTAACACGCTGGATTTACTTCAGCATATTTGTTTTGAGGAGTTATTTTAGAATGCGTGCAGTTGTGTGTGTTTTTATGGTAAATCAAGAGCAGGGGTGAAGTGGAAGTACTAAAAGGTTTGGTAACAACCACAACCTGACCTATAAAAACATTAACCGGAAATCGTGCACTATATAGATAGTGTTCGAGTTCTCAGCGGTTCATTTTATTCACTATATAGTCTACCATAAAATACCCACAATGCACAGCTAATTTGAGTGTACATAAGATGTACCCCACATTTTTCTCCCGTATACCACAATGCAACGTGGTCGTGTTTTCCCAGAGGAGAAGAAGAAGGACCAGGCTTTCATTTATAAACATTGGAAATTTAACATGCAACACATATAAAACCTTTGACTATCCTTCCGAGTGCTCGGTTTGTTTCAGAGATGTACAATAAGTAATTTTGTTTCGGTTTAAATTACACAATGCTGGGCGCGCCCGCTACCGTCACACAAATAATTCGAATGAAGCAACGATGTTTGGAAAATTTCAGCGTAGTGTCCGAAATCTCGTTTGGTCATTCCCTATATAGTTCACTATTTAATAAATACTTACTACTATATAAGAAATAGTGAGTGAGTGAATGAACGGTTTCAAACACAGCTATTATCACATTGTCTGATTTTGTTTTGTGATTTTTGATGAGTTTGATCGAAGTAGCCCTGACTTCATAAAGTCCTTTGATGGTTGCTTTGGTGACGAGGTTCTATATAAATAAATGTGACTTAATTTAATATACGATAGGGTATGCAGTATCCGTAAAACAGCAGAGCTCAAAGAAGAGTCTACAGCAATATTGCTTGCCTGAAGGAATGCCCAAGTGTCTGTCAGCATTGTTATGAACAGCAGAAACCAAATGCTCTGAGTTAAACATACACAAACACTGTAAAGGTCGATAACACACAGTGTTTAAAGCCCAAGATGATGTTAACCCTATCAAGACTTCTATTAGGGTTGTACCGATGGACGATATCATCGTGATGCCATGCCCCCCCCCACCCCGTCAAACACACTAATCCTAGTCGGGGGCACTGGACGGGAAATTGACAAGTGCGTCGGTCTTAAACTAGCAAAGACACAAAGACAAGACATAGGGCTCCTTAAGTGGAAGCTACTTTTTCCCCCTTTACGTGCAACCTATTTGTGAAAAAGACCATCGCTTTAGTGATACTTCCTCTCTCTCTACCTTTCAGTTGTAGCTCGCTCTACCTTCTAGTAACGTTGGACACAGCGGTCTCGAGTGAGAGAGAAAAAAGCGTTAACGTGGAACGCTATCACACTTTCCTTTCTCCCCTCATTGGACTAAGTTTGTGGACACTACTACTGTGCGTGCGTCAATAAGTAAGTCTGATGTCCTGTAGGTACGGGACGATGCTATGCAGGATTTATGAATGTACGTTAGCAACAGTAGGCTAATTCACGAGGGTGCTATTTTATATGTGAGCTTATATTGCGCATCTGTTCATGTGCGCTGCAAGAGTTATGTTTTTGTTTATTGAATGCGTTATTCAGTGCAAACATAACCGAGAATGTAGTTTAAAACTCAGTAATGATGGTATATTAGGTTATTACTGTCGCTCTGTTGAAGGCAAACGTCCCACTGTACTGTCGTTACGCAGATCACGGACATCTGATTGATTTTACTGCACCGTACTTAAGTGAAAGTAGGTCAAGTTGTAAAAGCTACCAGCAGGGCACCATTTACAGAGGGCATTTAAATGTATGTCTAATCATTTCTATGTTAACTGTTGGCCCATAATAGTAGAAAATGTAAAGAATATGTAAAGAGCTACACACCGCTGCCCTGAAAATGAGCATAATATGAGCACTTTAATAATTAAAATGAAGTGGTGCATCTGTTTCTAGTTCATTTTATCTATCAAACTGAATCACAAATCACTACAAATGATATACCAGGTGGAGTACTGGCTCAAACAGTGTTTGGATGTACTCATTAACAAAGGCACACTCCAGCACTTACATCAAGGACGTCCTCCGTCTGATCCGAAGTCAGAATGTTGACTGTGACCTTCTGACCGTTGGAGAGGCAGATGTCTAGAGCAACTTCTTCTGTGGGAATCTGCTGCGTCTCCTGTGGGAATGGCACAAAACATAACAGGCTTTCCTTCGGGTTCATGGGTCAGCTACGTGTTTTCATTCCTCTGTCAACAACAAAAATCACACCAAGTCACACAGGTGTGGAAGTCTGGCTGTTTATTAGCGCAGACATTGAGGGTTGATTAAAGGCAAAACAAAAGAATAAGCACTATGTAAAAAAGTTAAGGGAAATTAACTATAGCAGAAAAACAGAACAGAAACGTGCCTTGGAACAATTCCTACAAAAGAAGGATATGTTTGCCTTCTTACTGACCAGCTTTGGTAAAAGCCTAATTTAGCAGCTGGCCCCGCTGGTGGCCAAAAGAATGGAGCTCAGCTCAAAGCCCGTTTGTTTGTTTGTTTGTGTGTGTTTGTGTGTTTGTGTGTGTGTGTACAGATTGCGTACAGAGTCATTTGAACTATGCCCTGTTGATCACTTCTCTTGTGCAGTAGAAAATACAGAGCAGACTCCCCAGACTACTGTTCAATCTTAAAAGACTGAGCTTAGTCTGGTGATAGCCAGACTACATAAATATTTCAAGACTCTAAATAATATATTCTGAGCTGATATTAAGAAATCGGAAATCTTAAACTGGATAACTCCAGCTTCTGCTGTCCCCGGGCAGTCTCTTACCCCCTCTGCTAAATCATCTCTTATCTTCCCTGTTCCCTCAGCAGGGGGTCTTCCAAGTACATCCCTACCACTGAAGGTGCAGATGAAATGACAACACCGGGTGGTAACTCATCTACTATTCTGCACCTGCTGTCCCCGCAGTACATAAGGCGCTGGAGGGGGAAGGGGGAGAAACAAACACAGCCTCTAATGAGAGAGGAAGACAGAGGAGGAGAAGCAGAATGGGTGTGACGTGGCTGCAGATGGATGAATCTGTCCATGAAGGTTATTGGATTAACAGCCCTCCTGGCAACGCAGGTCACAGCTTGAATGATGACGAATCAACCTAGCTAGTCTGAATACGTCATTGACAAACCATTCATTTGAAATAGCCTTTTCTGTCAGGCAGCAACAAGACACCATGAGTTTGTGTTCTTACAGCATCGTTCACTTCAGCTAATATTTGCTTGCTTTTTTAGCACTGCAAAAAATGCAAATTTTGTGGCATGACTCATAATGTGGCTTACTTTTTCTTTTTCGTATGATATAATGATCCAAAAGGATCCAGCTCCCACACACACAATGCAACTATGAGGCAATATTTGGCAAAAATGTTGCTTTCCACTTTGTGTCTGATGTAATAATTTTTATAAAGTTTCTACGTACAAGCCAAACTTAATCTGACACATTGAAACAACAACATTACAAGTAGAGATGACACAACCCAAGATAAGGGCACATGCTGCCACAAACCGAATACATCGACCTCACTCTACCACATTACCAAAAGTAATTACAAGCCGGGCAGAAATTACTGCACCAGCCTTTTGGATCAAGGAGCACGCCCTGCCCCCTCATAGGCCTGTTAACCATGTGACGCAACAGAGAACAAACAGCCTAATGCAGGTACAGTAGATACAAAAAAACCCTACCAACCTGCTGTGCTTTCCTTAAGAAGCTGTTGAACATCTCACTGGCTCCAAGCAAGGGATCCTGACGCACTGTAAAAAAAAAAAATGAAGGAGGAGATAAATGAGCAACATGAGTACAATATTAGTCACATCTCACTGTTCAGTGAAACGGAAGGAGCAGAGATATGTTATGTTTTTAACTGACAACTCAGCAATTAGTTAAGGGTCTTTTAGTGGATGTTATGTTAACATAAACCTCCTCAGGGGAGGACATTTCCCAATTGTTGATAATTTTCCTCTTATCACACAATTAAATTTTCTTCCTGGAATGGGTCTGACCCAAGACACTCAATTAACTGTGAATATTACAAGCCAGTTTCATCATAATGCAGTCCTCAGATTTGGTAAACAAAAGACAAGATGGACAACTCTCTAGTACTTTGGTGTATTTGGAGAATTATCTGCATGATATGACTAAGTGTGTGTGTGTGTGTGTGTGTGTGTGTGTGTGTGTGTGTGTGTGTGTGTGTGTGTGTGTGTGTGTGTGTACGTGTGTACGTGCATGCATGTGTGTCAGCCTGCCACACACACACACACTCTAACTGTCCTATTACAAATTAGTCTAACCCTTTGACAAAGTTCTGAGCAGTCTGCGTCAGAGCAGATTGTGTTTGTGGCAGTTCATTTTCCATAACTATGTAAAAAGCCATGATGTAACCAAGTGAACTTGTAGCCAAGAACACCCTGTGTGCGTATGCTCCCAGACTATGAGCAAATACATACTTGAACAACGCTTCCTTGTTCTGCTGCAACTGCCAGTGCTTGAGAGGATTAAAACAAACCCTCTGCATTGCTGCCAGTTCCACTTTCTTGTGTGTGCGCGTGCATGTGCGTGTGCAGAAAGTTCACCCTCAACCTGTTTACAAAATGTGGGCAATATGCTGAAAACCTCCTGAGAAAAACACCAATTGGGTTCTTAAACATTTATGACTTGAAAACAATTTGGTTTTTTTTTAAATGTCACAAAGGCATGTTTAAGAAAGCTAGTCTCTTTCCTGGTCTAAACACCACAAAAATATGAATTATTCTTTATAGCATTCCCTTTTCAATTCAGAGTAAAGCTAAGAATCCCTAGAGGTGGCACTTCATCACTAGAGACTCCAAACCTATTAAACTTTTAAACACCCTACGAGGTTTGAAATCCTGAGTAGGGATTTTTTTTTTTTCATCAGCATAACTCTGTCTAGTCAGGCATTGGCTCAGTGTCCCAGCTCAGTCTGTGCTCAGATCTTCAGTTTGACAGTGAAACACGTTTATGTTTTTATGTGGCATGCAGAGACCAGTGTATGGCTGGACTCCCCGCAGAAACAGAGCCAAGTCATTCTTATGATTGTTGTGGAGAAGCAAACATTTCAAGGAAATTGTGTTTGTGCTGCAAAGCTACACTCTGACAAAAACAAAGTCTTAGTTTGTTCTGAAGTTTTTCTTTCACAACATAAAAAACAATGTTTGCAATGTGTATTGCTATTTAGAGATGAATAGTAGCGGACATTAAAACTGACAAAACAACCACATTGTAGCTGTAATTTAAATTCAGCCAGGAATGAAGTGAAATGCAATACAAGCCATCTGTAAAAAAAAAAAAAAAAAAAAAAAAGTCCATTCAGCATGAATAACTTACCAGCCTGCATGTATTTCTCCAGGTGTTCTCGTCTCTGTTCGACCTCAGCAGGAGTCAGAGTAAAGATCTTCTTTGGAGGAAATGCAGGCACCACATTGCTGCCATATTCTTTCTTTATCTGTTGGTACAAAAGACGTCGATAAGTTGAGGTTGCAAGATGGCAGGCTAACAAGTGGTGTGTCTCTTCTTTTGACAATTAAGGGAATGTGAGAAGAGTCAGATGGCTAAGTGAATTTTTAATCGAATTTAGAACATCTGTGAAAACAGATATACAAGTTCATATGACTAAACCAATTAACTTCAGTACAGAGTATGAGTCTCTTAAATTAAAGAGTGGTGGATTCATTTTACTGAGAGGTACATTCATGCTGCTTGAGATGAATCACAGGTTTATTTTAAGCCCTGTTTCAACTAGCCGGTGGAGTTTCCGTGCATAACAGACACACAGAGACACATCTGGAAGCCTGAATGTCTAGTTATTCCAAGTTTACCAGCTTCTTGACTAATTTCTTCCAATTTCTTTTTTTTACCATTCGAGGGCTGATAGCTTTGAACCTTGGAAGTCTTAGACCAAGGACTCGCAAATCTAAAAGTCACACATCAAATGTGGTTTAATTTTAACATGAATGTTGCTGCAGGCAAAAGCTGTAGACCACACATCATTAGGAATCCACTGGCAAATATTTTTCTTGTTATTTAAAACACTAAAGTCCTGCACATATGGCAGGATGAAAGTTGGCCACATTGGATGCTAGAGGAAGAGAGGTGATTTTCACCTTAACATAATGCCCTTTGGTATTTTCAGTTACACATACAAATCAGCTCTGGTAGCCACAGACACTAAGCACAGGTTACAGATGCATCAGATTTCCCAAAATCTGAAATAAATCTGCGCTCATGCAGCTTCTTTTTAAGAAAAAGTCTCCCCATTTTCCCTGTTGGTTTTAAACAAGCTCTGGCTTTAACAGAAGTGTGACCTTGTTACAAATCTTTGTGGAAGAGAAAACAAGAGAAACAATTAATATTCAAATGTTTTCAGCAATCACTGAGTAGAGTGTGTGTGCCCCACAATCACCAGTGTTTTGGGGTCATGCGTACGCCACAGGAAGCCCTGTGGGGTTCTTAAAGATGTAAGTGCGTCTTTCCCATACCCTGTTGCCAGGCAACAGCAACTGCGAGACTAGATAACACAGACTTTAGGACGGAGATAGCAAAGTTTGGCCCGTGCTTGCTTATTTATTAATGTATGAAAAAAGGAGACACTTCTTTAAGGCTGTGTCATGGCATACATTTTATAGCACAAAGAGCTCACAGGCAGTCAGCTAGAAATCCACCAAGAAAGTATGTTAAAAGGAGAATTCCAATTTTTATATTAATCTTGATCGCTATAAATATGTGTGTACTTTCGTTTGAAAAAAACCCAACCCGAATCGCTGCAGGCAACACGGAGTAGCTACAGCTACGTCTATGAGCTTCCACTTAG
The DNA here is from genome assembly GCF_010015445.1 of Perca fluviatilis. Lineage (NCBI taxonomy): Eukaryota > Metazoa > Chordata > Actinopteri > Perciformes > Percidae > Perca > Perca fluviatilis. Next base: position 18,166,588 of record NC_053129.1, read on the forward strand.
CTAAAACAGCAGTTTTATGAGCTTGTACACGTAGCTGCAGCTACTCCGTGCTGCCTGCACCGATTCACCGATTCGGGTCGGGGGTTTTTCAAACGAAAGTACACGCATATTTATAGCGATCAAGATTAATGTAAAAATTGGCTGGAATTCTCCTTTAAGCACTTTCCCAAGTAAGTCAATTTCAAACCACAGCACTTCACAAAAACAAGTAGATTCTGAATACACTAATTGGTTAATAACAGCTCTAATAACAAATAGTTGCGTCTCTGTGTAAAGCTTCACTGAGACAGAGACTAAAACTGCCTAAGTCCAGGGAACTCAACACTTTCCAACAACCTTTCTTTTTCAGATTAAGATGCTTTTTCCAAGCAGGTGAAGTGAAAGAAAGGCCAAGAACATTCCTTCCATGTCACCCACCCCCTCCAACCTCCTCCACAATACTGCCTATTTACATGAAATAGTTTGGACTCTGGAGGAATAACACCCCATACTTCAAGCCTCCGTGGTCGTGATTCAAAAGGGATGAGAGGCTGGCGTATCGACCGTACGACACAAAGACGAGCGAAAGGTCACCCTGGGTGGATGCGGTGGCATTTAAACAGCGTTCACCGCCCCACACAAGCAGACCAGTCACTTCTGGTCCAAAGCACACTAACAGCAATAGGTATACTGAAGACTTACCTGTTCATGGAGGCCAAGAAGTTGACTGTAGCGTACACGACAGTGCAGCACGCCATTTACGTGGATGTTGTAGGCCTGTGGGAAAGAGTGGGGACAAATTAAAATGTGAAGAGAAAGACTGGTCTGACATATTACATTGAAACGTATCATCAAAAGCTTTTATCGAACGGTCTGAAAGCTTGTAGGTGGACATGAAAATGTGTGTGTATGTATGCATACCATACCATCCATACGACCAAAAGCTGACTTTAATTTTTAAGATGAATTTCCTAAGATGCCAGGTTATAAACTTAGTTCAGAAATAAAACCCCAACTGGTAAAAGACAGTGAAGCAACAACAGTTGCATCATGTACCTCAGACATACAGTACTGCAAGTTTCACTACAGATTTCCTTCACAACATCTTACGACAACCTTCATCCTCATCCATCTCATCTTATCTCACCGAGTGTTTCCTCACTCTTCATTTTCATTTGGAGGACCAAATAGGCTAAATGAAGTGTGAACTGGATTCAATCAAACCCTACTGACTTGCAAATTTCAATTTCCAATCAAACCAGCTTCTCCCTGCATAATGCAGACGCCAAAAAATACAGAAAGCAAAGATCACATGGGGAATCTTTAATTCTTTCCAAGAGACGCTCGTTGTTTGTTTTGACAGGCAGATATCTGGTTACGCCTCTGCAAAACCACCAGTTGGATTGAGCAGTCCAAATACCTGCTTGCCATCATGTTAAGAGCCAATCTCAGAAAGTAAATCTATTTTTAATGTCAAATGCCTCATTAAGCATTGGGAATTATACTAACTCACAAGAATATGTGAAAAAGTCAAGAAAACAAAAACAAAAAAGTGATACTTTATGCACTCAGGAAAAGATAAATATCTTTTAAGCTTGCCCAAATACAGGCTTACTTACAGAACAGCACAGCACTCTTGAACTATAAAGGAATTCTGTGTTTTCACAAGGTACCACAAGTCTGTTTAAATGTATTCTAGATTTTGTTGAGAAAATAGCTAAAAAAAAAACATGATGGAAACTTTTCCACCACTGAATCTATTGACGATAACTCAAGGTCAAAGACTGCCAAGAGTCCTTTGGCAAAATATTTTTGATTATAAACAATCAGCGGCTGCTATCACTTCCTAAAAAAATCTTTCATCTTTCTTTCCTTTTGATTGTCACAAGTACCTAAATTGCAGAGGTTTAATAAGTATTTATGAAATAAAATCTAAAACGGACTAATTGTATCAACTCCGAAGACTGTTATTTGGTAAAGACAATAATACTAGCTCCTTTATTAAATTAAATGAAAAAGAAAAAGCTTCAGCTTCCACCAGCCTGTGTTCAGCTCTGGAAGGGGATGATAGGAAGTAGTCTAAGCTCTGTATGCTTGGGTGTCAAGCCACAAACTGTCAGTGCTTTAATCTTCCCCTTCTGTTTGAATGAATAATTATAGTCAACATGGTGGGTCATCTGTCAAAACAAAAGAAAATGCTTAAAAGACTCCTGACCACACTGTTGCAGGATTGCGTGTGCCTATGCTGACCGACACTATCCAATCAACAGGTAAAAAAAGTAAGTACAAAACAAAACTTGTAGAGGGAAAGAGGAAGGCTAAAGAATTTGGGGAAAGGCCAACGAATTAACTAAAAGATGTGTATGTAAGCAGTATCCAGGCAGGAAGGAAGAATGAGTATGCAGAATGTCTTGGCACTATTTGATAACACCAAAAAATAACCTTACATTTTTTGTGAATTGCAAGCAGTTGAATTCAGGGACAGGGGCAACAATAGTTCACTATGATATATTGCTCTTTCCTGCAAACTAGCTCCAAACCAAACATGTAAATAGTGCACATTTTGATCCCAGATCTTCAGCAGGCCAAAAACATTTTTACCGGAGGAAGCTCTAACTGGGAAGAAAACACTGTCTTTTTAATTACATTTGTAGTTTGGAGTTAGTGTGCAGGCGTTACTCTTATAACAGCCCTGCACCTACATGTGATTTGTGCATTTACTTCCTTTCACATAATATGATGTGTTACACACATACGTCATATTGTATGTGTAGGATGGAAATCAATTTCAGTCTGAGGAATTCTTAGGTAGGTGCTTATGTTAAGACATTTTAAGAATCTTCTCTGCACCTCTAAGTTTATACACATTACTCACTGGCAGACACAGGCTGATAAAGACATGCTGTTGAGTATGACTTCCATGGTTTGCAAAACTATAAAACAGAAACAGATGAACTTGTTCATCATCCAAAGTAAATGAGTCACCATCACTTACAGTAGCACCCAAGTCTCTCTCTCTTTTACACAATTCTGTTACACAAAAAAAGCATACTGTAGATAATACCATGTGAACCAGAAAGGAACTACTAGACAAGAGGAAGTGTGAGCACTCAAAAATAAAAGATATGTCGTCGCTTGCACCATATTTAAAAAAAAAAAAAAAAAAAAACTGCAGCCCTTGTTATTCTAAAAGGCTGTGTGCAAACTCGGCAGATTTTGTAGCTTACTGGTTCCAAGGTACACAGGCCATCTCTCAGCATTATAATCAAGCAAAGTCCCTTCCTGTTGCTGGTTACAGGAAGGTCAGGTCACAATGACAGTCACAGGACTGCAAGCTGAGAGGAGAAAAAAACGTCACTTTAAAGTTCCCACTGCAGAACAGGCCACAAATGTGCTCAGTCAGGTAGAAACGAGCCAGAGATGGCACCTGAAATGCTCAATTTAGAATATTGACTTTCAACAGCAAGACTGTGCGTTTACAGAACAATGTGGATGGGAAATAAACTATATCAGATAGAGCTAAATAATAATACTGCACATATAATACCATGTTCACTACTTCTTCAAAAAAGTATATAACTAAGTTTGTATCCAAAGCTAATTTTGTACTGCTTGAGGCACTAAACGCATGGAGTCAAGATGGAAAATAGTAATTTGCAGGTATGTGACATTGAGAACAGCCAGTGTGATGTCACATGGAAATCAGATGTTCCAGATGTTATTTCAAAGCATCTGGTGAATATCAGAGTAGGTGCATTCTTCTATAACACATCTGATACAATAACCTTTTTTAATGAAAACTATAAACCTAATATTCTAAAAGAATCCAAGATAATTTGTTGTTGTAGCGTTTGTTGAAATCATATCCATAAGTGACAGGAAATACACTTGAACCCAAGCTGTTCCCTAGCAACGTTAGAACTTGTATTCTTGAATAGGTCTGGTTTGATAGGCAATGTAACAGACACACATTCACACCAATGATGTGGTCTAAAGCATTAGGCAACACTAGCAAATGAGAAAATATAGAGATATAGTTGTCAGTAATTATATATTAGCACATTAGCACAACCTATATTGACTGTGTCTCTGACTGGTTATAAGAAAAACACGCGTTAAATATCCAAAAAAGCTTAACATGTGTTCTATGATGCTTCACAGCCGAACTTGACCAACCTGCATGAATTATCCTCTCTGAACACAACATGTCTGCTAATGTGTCAAAGTAACGCTAGGCGTAGCACCTGTCAGACACAATGGCAAGTGCTTTTGATCAGGTATACAACAACATTTAGGAAAATGTGACAAGTGAATAGAATCAAAAGAAAATAAACACAAAGTAGGGCAATGGGAACCTGCTCTAGAACAAGGCAAGCAAGATGGTGGAACCACAAATGATTGGCGCTCTTGTCAAGGCTGTGGTCAAGGCTGTGGTCAAGGCTGCGGTCAAGGCTGCTATTGCTGTTAGTTGGGGGACTTGACTATAAAGTTAAAGCAATGTTGGCTATAAATAACAACGAGGATTGTGATATCACTGTGGCAAACGTCAAATCTCAGAAAGAAATGCCGACTTAAACCTGTAAAACAAAAGGGACTCTTGTGTCTGAGGACAGGAATCACAGATTGGGCCCACACTCTAATCTCTTCAGGTGGCTTTGACATCTTGTCATTTGACAAATGACAAGATGTCCATTGGTGCCAACTTTAGACACACCATGACAATGCATCATTTGGAGCCAATCGTGATTAAGAGCAGGGATTACTTTCCTAATGCTGCTTTCAATGGCCTCACAGAATCACATTCAGTCTAGGCAGGATGTGTTGGAGGTTAAAAAGACTTTTACTCAACTTCCTCACGTTTTAATTATTAAAATCATGTGTATTCGCCTATGTAGACTGTATCCTTGTGAAAAGCAGTAATTGCATTTATGTGGTACAAATTAGCATTTTTTGTAATCTAACTGAGCGTATAGCTGATTTTGTTTGGGCATTTGTTTGGACTACGGTGATGGTCCAGTGTTCAAGCTTTCAGATCATTTATAACAGTCAACATAGGAACTCGTGCTGCACTGACATTAGCCCGACCTGTGGCCAGCTGCAGGCAAAGGGAAAGCGGGTAAAACAAAAAACACAAATGATCATGCTCACCACATAGGTTGATCCATTTTCTCCCGAACGAACCTCCGTTTCGGGTATGGAAAAATGCATTTTAGCTCAAAACACAGCCTGCTGCCTGACGACAAGTCCTCCAACGCCACAACAGCTTACGATGGAGAAGAGACCACAGTTTCACCACAAAGTCCACTGCAGAGACTGTCGGCGGGGACTACAGAGGAGGAGGCTCTCACACGGTTTATCCACTGGTTTGTAGGTCCGGGAAAAGCGTCGCCAGGCTGGAGGAGACTGTTGACGACTTTAATATCTGGCCAACAACTCATTTACCAACTAGCATTCGCATAAAACTTCTCCCACGTCAGTGTCAAACTTTTCTCACTGCCGTTCCCGCAGCAGCCATGTTGCAAGTGTTAAGTAATTACACCTTCACTATTAGCGTTAAAATATCCTTTTCATCCACTTATAAATAATTTGTGATAGCTTAAAATCACCTACTGTAATATTTGTTTCAACGTGTACAGGTAACTGTATATTATTAGCGTAACCAGATGAAGTTTCGGGATAAAAGGTGCAGTTGCTTCCTGCAAACCCCACAGCGTCGCAGAGCCGTTGTCAAACCTTTCGAAATATCAGGGGAGACAGTTGCACTTTTTGTGGTTTTGCTTGTTTTTCCTGTCTCCTACTTTGCTGAAGAGAAATCGACACGGCGACGGAGGAAACTCATAGATAAAATGTGATAGAAATCGCAGAGAAAGCAGATATACCAGCGGAGTCAAGTCATTCTGTGTTCACTGTATCTAGTGGCCCATCAAGAGGCATTGCAACAATCCTTCTGGGCCAACCCATCTCATTTTCAGATGGGGGTGGTCCACTCTTCGCGGGTAAGAAATAAGAGAACACTGGCATGATTTCAGTCACACGTATTACACTAAAATGCCTAACGGTATAATATAATGTTATACATATGTTACAAAAATGGTTTTCTATATTTTGAGTCTCATAAAATCATCTAACTTGAAGTCCCCACTTTCTTTGGTGCAACCCAAAGTGACAGGGAAAGCGCAGTCAAAATGCATTACAGTCAGGAAAGAAAATGCGTCTAGATTTTGTCAACAATGTTAGAAATTTAATGACAAAGAACTGTTAATGTTACGAACTACTTTTTTTCTGGTGGGCCTTGTTGCACAAAAATATATTTTAAATGAGAAAAAAATGCTCGAATGCATTGAAGGTTAGAGAATATACTTGCATTAAAACATGAAATTAAACCCATATTGGATTAGCTGCTAAATTAATTATTTGAGCATATTATCAAATTTGCTGCACAAATAAACGCGCTAAATGCTTACTATATTTATTCACGTGTTGCTGTTTATTCTACACTGGCAGATCATGTCAGCATAAGCTCCAAATTGAGTGTATGCGTAACTGCAGCGCAAAATTAAATTAGACTTGTGGATAACGTGTTGGACCACCTTCCTGTCACATGTCTGCTACAGTAGGATCATATGACTTCAGTCGATGAAAATGAAAGCTGGGTGCAGCCAGCTGAAATCTGTAGTGCTTATTTTGATCTTTAATTTAAGTTTTTACGCAAGTTATCAACTGACTGAGCTGCAGGTAAGACTTGGATTTGGCAATGTAACAGCTGCAGTCTTTACCAGAATAAATAAATTACACATTATATTCAGATATCATTAAAAACACCTTGTTTCTGTAACGTTAGGTGCCAGCGAGGATGAACGGGATTGTTGTTTACAACATACTTTTTTCTTGCGTAATGACTTGTAATCATAGGTATGTGAGCTCTGCAGCGGTACAGTCCTAAACGGCACCGTAGTGGGCCGGTTTTGCTCCTCGTCCGCTGGTCGGATAGACGGGCGCTGCTGCTTGAGAAATGACAACACAAGCAACCCTGAACACATCATCGGGTAGGATTTAAATGTCGGCTTCAGGGTCTATTGGAAATATAGGGATTATATGTTATTACACCAAGATACAAATCGCCTGTGATATGGTAAAAGTTAACAAATATTGTACAGAATAACCAGTATAAATAAATAAGTTACTAGGCAAAAAAGTAAACAAAAGTAATTTATTTCTGTATGTATTTTTGTTTTTGATTCTTAGTATTATATATTTGTCAATATGATATTCAGGATGCGTACCTTCAATTCTTTGGCAAAGTAATCAATATCACTGTACAGACATAAAAGTGTAACCATTTGGCAACCAAAGGAAGGTCATTAGAATTTTTTTAGTATTCTTATTTTGAAAAACTACTTTATTACTGTTACCATTTCAGAGTATACCTGTGGTCTGGTCATTCTTAATTATGCCCTTCGTTCATTTTCTAAAAGCTTAAGAGGAGCATTGAAAATAAGACATTGTTAGGTTGAGGCAACCTTTTTTTCTGCTCAGTTATGAATTTGTATAAAAACAGACCTTCACAGACTGTGTATTCTAGGCCAGTGGTTCCCAACCTGGGGTCCGGGCACCCCCAGGGGGGGCGTAAGTCTTCATCTGGTTTGAGGTTGAGGTAAAAAAATAAATATTTGCACGTTAAACAAATTATGATAATAGGCCTACACTAGAATATATAATGTGTACAAAAGTCTGTATGAAAACTATATATTTTGTTGTATCCTTGTTTTTCCTGCCGCCAAGGCATCACTATTTTATGAATGAAACATGGCAGTGAAACGTAACAGTGCTGATAAATCCTCTGTATCAAAAAAGAAAGTAAGGCTCTATCTCGAGAGTTAGCCCTACCTCAACTTTGGTTTCGGGGCTCAGCTTTCCTTAGACATGAGTAGGGGGGGGGCGCCGAGGAAAAAAGGTTGGGAACCACTGTTCTAGGCTGCCAGTGCTAATTATGTAGCCTCAGTCCCAGTTTAATACTAATGACAACGTGTACGCATCTGCAACTTTTAAGAGTAAGATCTACATGGTGTATACAAGTTTGTTAATGTTTCAACAAGGTTTTTTTGTTTGTGTCAGGTTGGATCTGTCCAATTGTTCACTAACTCATGTGGAGGATCTTCAGGGAGCATCAACAGCTTTAATGATGTATGTACAGTAACTACAGATTCATACCTTTTCACACAACATGCAGCATAGTTTACAGACAAAATAGTGACTCTAGGAGGTTATTTTTAAGGAAAAGAAATCACATAACTACTGTTCATGTTGATTCTGCATGATCATATTGACACGTTCCACATGATAAATAGTTGTAGACTTCTGCACTCATGCACTCAAAGAAATGTACGTGGGCTATTCCTCAGAATGTTGTTAGTGTTGATAAGATCAGGAGTTTGGAAAGTTTCTATTCCTAGCAACATTCATCTCTCCTACTTGCAAGGACCAGAACTCTTCAACTGCTCTTAAGAGACAGAACGAAATAGAGCTAAAGCAAATCAACCCGACACAAGTACATAATTAAAGCACTTCCAGTATAAGGAATATGTATGCCCATGTCTTATTTATTATTTATATATATTTGGAATCATTTGTCTTTGCCCTTAAAAAAGTTTTTTACTTTATGAACTTTTGCTTTACAGAGACCTCTCACTAAATCCTATTGTCAACATCAGCGACACAGCATTTCAAGGATTTATTGAGTTAAATTACATGTAAGTGTTCCATTACAAAAACTGAACTATGACAGCTGCTCATGAGTATAAAGTTTTATATATATATATATATATATATATATATATATATATATATATATATTTTTTTTTTTACAACTATTTTTCTCTGTCTATAGAATTTTGCCACAAGACATAGTTTGTCCAGGCGGCAACACTTCTTGGGGAAAGGTGGAGGTCAAAGAGGGAACTCGTCTTTGTGAAGGCCAAAAAGATATGTGCAACCAAACTGGACAGCTGTGTAAGTTCCCATCCGATACTCTTCCATTGTAACACATACGTAAGATCTAAAACTGCAGTAGCCATCTGATAATACATGACAACTGTTCATCTCCAAATTATAAACAATCCTCAGCCATTAACTGCCCGGAGAACTCCCTCTGCGCCCCCTACGGCCCCGGCTTCTCCGAGTGCAGCTGTGCTGACAACTATCATGGATACAAGTGTCTTCGAGAGGTCAGTTCTGCAAGCAGCTTTATTTGAATCATTCACATTACCTTCTTTCATTACTAAGTTTAACATTGGATGCATGTGCATATTTTGATTATTTAAAGTTGTGTATTTATTTTAATTAATTAAATTATTGAATAGGGGGAGTTCCCGGCTCTGCAGGTGTTTGGGCCTCTTGGAGCATCAACAGTGGTGATCTCTTTCCTGCTGTGGGTCACCCAGAGACGTAAAGCCAAATCATTCTAAGCTGAGCTGCAGTCGACTTCTTTATCTGCAATGATCTACTGAGCTGAAACTGAAAGGGAAAATGCTGACATAAAGCCTGAGGTTATCCCCAGGCTTCTTCTAAACATTGTTTTATTCTTCTTTTGTGTAACAGATATATTTTATCAAGGTAAAAACTGACATTGACTTTTTGTTTTATACTGCATCATGAGTGCAATTTTAGAGAGAAAATAATTTCAACAAGTTTTACATTTTTGGCAATAATAGCGGTTACCATTTTAATTATTTTTTGACAGTAGTTGTTGGGTCCGGTGTAGTTGACCGACACAAGATACTAATGAAGAGGTTGGGGTGAAGAAAGTTCTGAGGGCTTGCTCGCTGTTAACTGTGCCAAAAATGCACTGAATGTGTACGGGTTTACACGATGGAATGAAGTCAGGTTTACTCTATGAATCATGATGTGAACCATCAGTTTTTCCGTTAAGTTAGATAAAAAAAAAGTGGGACATTGAGTTTGACTTACTACAGCATTTTATTTAGTGGTCACCTGCTTTCATGCTGTTACCATATCTCGTATGTATCAACTCCAAGAAGACACAAGACTCAAAATGTCGTGTGCCTACTGTTGAGTTACACTGAACTCATCTGCTAAAATGTGTTCATAAGTCACATGTGGAAACTGTCTCGATGTTGATGGGTGAGTAGTTTTGACGCTTCTTATCAATGAGATTCAGGGTTCTAATAAAATATAAAAAACAGTACAGACTGTATATTGCTTTGCTTGAGTTACCACCATGAAATTATGCCCATACAATGTTACCTAATTGGAAAAGACAAAGTGTCACAAACAGTTCTAGGGCTGCTCACAGTGTGCGCTGTGAATAAAATGTTGTTCCCTCCAACTTGTTTCCCCCTCACGTACAAGACTAAAATGTGTGCCAATACGAAGTTTCAAGAACGTGAGCATCATGTGTTGCCATTGTGGACACACACAATCTGAGATCCTATGCCAAAAAATGTTTTACCACCTGGTTTACATTTTTCTCTTCTTTATCCTGTTCAATTGATCAGGTCATTAAAATCACATCAAATGAATTTCCTGGCTCACATAAACTCTTCAGAGATACTGCAGCTCCAACTGTAATTAGGGAAGCATTTCTGGCTGCTTTTAAAATTGCATGCTGTGGTTGACCACGAGTGCGTGTTGTGAAACACAGTGGAATTGTTCTGTTCTAAATAATGGCAATTAAATGTTCTGTTGTAAAGAAACAGTTCACAACATGGATCTATTAACTTCGTGCCTATACCCAATATTAAAAAGGACAGAACTACCCTCCTCACCCCAAGAGAATCAAGCCTCTGTAATTATCCAATCCTATCATAAAATCACACATGGACTCTGGTTAAAAAGCTTATGCCATTTCAGATATATATTTATTGCATGCTAAGAGCATTTGGTATGCAAGCATTCAAGCTCGCAAACTCCCCAGATCAAAAACACAGAGACTGATGTGAGCAGGAGGTCGTTCACTGGTCCACGTTTTTGACTCGCAGCACCACAGGGACCGAGGTGCACGGGATCATTCCCAGATCCGTGATGACTAAGTCCACGAAATCAGGCGGCGTCACGTCATACACCAAGTTAAGCAGGCCGAGTGAGGGCACGTCCTGCCAGTGCTCTAGCTGAGTCTTCCCTTTACGGGTCACAATGAGGTCATCGGGGTCATCTGGCGAGGACAGATAAAGATTCATTCTCTAATCTGATGTTTGGAAGAAATCTGATCGATACAGAGTCAGCATTTGAAATTTTATATTTATGTTCAACAATTCAACGAGCCGCAGACTATTTCCCCCATACCTAGTTCATTGGACACGAAGGAATCTGTCTGCACCCTCTCACAAAACTTGTAGGTCTCACAACACACCAGCACAGGCACGTTAAAGGCTTTGGCCACCAGAGCTATCTGTGACGTCCCCACGCGAGACATTACGTAACCGTTGGCCAGCAGAGCGTGAGCGCCAAGGAACACCTTCGATACCTATGGAGGCCCAAGTTCAAGGTGTTATGACATAAACGCACAAAAAAAACTGAGTAAAGAAATTGAACGTGCTTTGACTACTCCTTGGGTAAATATCAATGCCTTGCTCTCTCTACCAAGGCTCGAATGTACCTCTGGAAGAATGTAGGAGACGGCCGAGATAAGGACGTAGGTGCAGCTGATGCCTCTCTGGACAAGGCGCCTCAGGGCCTCCCGGCCCTCCAGTCGAGGCCTGCTGTCCACCACGATCACACGGAACTTTATGTTCTTCTCAAAGGCCTCGCACAGGATGTGGTTGACCAGCGACGAGCTGAGCAGAGAAAGGAAACAGGAGTAGAGAGATGGCGGTGATGTCAGAGGAGAATGTGGAAGGAGAGTGAGAGTTTTATGGGCGAGACCAGAAATGGGGAAGAGAAAGTGTTAGCGTGGTTAAAAAGTAGGATTTTAGGTCTGGATACACGAGTGTTGCATTTGTTTTGCATGACAAACAATGAAGCAATGTTTGGTAACAGGGAACTGCAGACTCTACAGCTGAAACTAAAATACACACAGTTGCATGTCAGCTTTCAGAGGCTTACCATCCATAAACTAGAATGACATCTCCATTACTGATCTTTTCTATAGAGGACTTGGCAATAGCTTTAGCAGCAAGGATGATCTTCTCATCAATGTAGCACTCGATACAGCTCAGCAGTTTGCTCTTTGCCTAAACAGAGAAAGAGAGACTGCATGAGGGGGTGGGGGGGGAGAGATAGCAACAGTAATCAGTAATATTAAGTCTAATCTATAGAATAGGTCCGCTGCAACATGTTAACTTTATGATCTCTGGCTGAATTGTGAGAAAAACAAGTGTAACAATGACCTCTTCTTCTTTGCATTGACTAGGAATATTGGAGATCTCTTTCTTGATGTATTTGATTGCATTACCCATGCTGGCTGACAGAGGGCGACACTGATTCAAAAAACTGCAAGAAAAATAAGTCAAACGATTAATTTTATTTGTTAAACTCTAACATTTAATTCATTAAGTGGCACATTAGGAGAACAGTTAGTAGTAAAACATTTGCCGATTAAGACTCAGTAAAACTAAGTCATGATACATGACTAAACAATTTTTTTTTTGTACCTGATATAAGGTTTCAGCTTGTTGACCAAGTCTCTAGATAGCTCCTCATTTGGAGGCGTAGTATAGTCCCTTATTACCTGAAGCGGGAAAAATAACATTGCTTTTAGTTTGTTCATTTTAAATCTGTTCACAATAAAAAAAAGTGTGTCAACCTAACATTAGAGAATGCAATTTCTGAAGATATTACGGTGGGTGTGCTTGCTGCTGAAAATGTGACGCTGAGCTGCATTGTTGGATGGACAGCCAGGAGCTGAACTTTGCATTGCTTGATACTGGACTGTATTGCTGACTTAACTTTGTATGAAGGAGGAACTGAAGGAACCAGTAACAGTAACATTGCAACAACATGAAGGCTATGAGGAGTGTTTCTCCATCTTGCATTTTCATTGTAGGTAATTACAAACAAATGAAACCTTGCTTTTTTGGTCTAAACACAGGAGACGAAGGACAATGGGACGGTAAAGCCTAAACAGTGTGTTCTCTGTACCTGTTTGAAGGCATGCAGCAGGGCAACAGAGCGCGCATTGGATCCTGCCACAATGCCCTGTGAATACTGGAGACCCAGGCGAACTATAGCAGGATGAATCACTGTGGAGGGAATGCTGCAACAGACAAAAACAGTCTGATGTAAAGTCATTTTAAGAGATTAAGACAAATTATGGGCACTACATAAATCTAACTCTTCTCAGACAACACAAACAACTTACTGTACTATATAGTATATTGTCAGTTTACCTGAGTTGCTGTGTTAGAGGGGCTTTGCGACTGTACTGGTGGAGATGAGAAAACAGGCTGACTTTGTAGCCGTAGTCTGACCGGAGTGGGATCTGAAATGAATCAGATAAGAGCCCACTGTCATCAATTCCCAAGAATTCTGAGGTTAAAACTGACACCATGAGGTTAACACACATTCACAGCACAGCCTATGCAAAATTCATAAGTAAAGTTCAATGGACCACAGTGATAAATATAGGTTGCTATAGAGCCAAATTCATGTATTACCGATTAAAGACTACTCTCAAATGTTTCTCTTTGGCAACACAGAAAAACTAAGTTTTATTATGTATGATTTTGTTGTAAAAACTTTCCAAACACAAAGATGGAGTGCAAACATAAACCTGCACAGCAAACAGCTCAGTGTTGTGGGTAAACATGCAAAGAACAAAAAGAAACGATGAAGACGTTACCACCCTCTAAAACGAACACATCCCACCGACACACCACCTCTGTCTCAATGGACCAAACAACAAATTTGCATCCTTAACTTTTCAATTCCATAGTGGTGCTCAGTACGATAACGATTACAGGTTAGCAAACAAAACTAGACAAATGTCAATGGCACACATTTACATTTAGGAAAGTCAGACCTTTACATTTGTAGCAGCATTGCACCCTGGTGTCTGAAAGAAATGTTAGGTATGATCACATGCAGTTATGACTCATGGTTATGTGAGGTTGCAACCAGTGACAAAACATGAATTACACACTGCCATTTCTTAACACACTGTATTTTAAGGTTGATGACAACGGTTTAAGAACTATCATTAAAGAATGAGTAATGACAAGTTATAAGTTAACTCAGAAATTACTTTCATTTTACTGGAAGTGACCAAATGTAACTGGAAATCGCATAGATATCCTTGATCCCTTTCATTAGGCACCTGCAGCAGACATTTGGTGTTTGTTATTACCAATAAGATTGATGGGAGTCAACATCTCATTGTGCTCAAGATTTAAACAAAAAATGCCAACAAATAGGATGCTCACAAAATGTATGACTGGCAGTGTATGCTCATTATGTCAAGGCAAGCTCTCCTAAATCAGACAAAGCATGCTTTTATGACTGAAGGTTTTTAGAGATGACACATAAAGTAGCTAACCTGTTGTCTTTCCAATTTCTTTGCCAGTTTCTTTAAAACGCCCGGGTTGTCCACTTGGACATGTTCTGGGAGCCTCTTCACCACTGGAAACACAGAAAAAGTGTGACTTTCTCCACAGTATATGAAGTAGAATTTCAGAGTGTCACTACTTACGCAGACCTCCTGGCTACAACAGTACCTGGCTGCAGCTCATTAGGCGGTGCTTTAGGTTTGCTTGTTGCAGCCTGTTTGGAGGCCCTCTCAGCCTCTTGCCGAGCTCTCCTCTCTGCTTTCAAGTCTGCTTTACTCTTAGCTGGCTTGTCTGCCAGGGCAGGTGTTTCTGAGACAGGCACAGGAACCGGTGCAGGAGCAGGCACTGCTGAAGGAGCTGCGGGACACACAGCAAGGTCAGGGTACAGATTAATTATTGGATCACAGAAAGAACATTTACTTCACAAATATCACATATGTGATCCACTTTCAGCTGCTAGCAGTTGATGCTCACTGCACAGCAATCTGCTGTGACAAATTAATACAATTGGGGTTATGTGACACATTTCCATGCATTCAACTACATCAGTCATTGGTGGTGTCCATATAATATGCACCTTTCTGTGTTGAGGGTTGTGTTGGAGGCTGGGAACCTGGGGCAGCTGCACTGACAGGCTTCTCTTCTTTGTTCTTCTTCTTCTTTTCACTTTCCTGTGAAGCCTTCTCATCTTTTCTCTCTTTGTTTTTCTTCTGCTGTTTCTTCTCTTTCCTCAGCCGTTGCTTCTCCTCTTTGGTCAGCTCTTTGCCTTCAGACTATTAAGCAAACATGTCAAGCAGGGGTTGAAAAAAAAACACAAATTAAGCCAAATATGTAGCCTTTTATGAATACCGTGGAACAAAATGTAAGTAACGTTACATTACTAACCTTTGCTCGATGAACGTCATCTTTAGGTTCATCTGTAAAACAACCAATGGATGATTATATAATTATGATCAATTTGTCGCATACTGTTGTTTTTGACAACGCGCAGTAATGACAGGACCAGTCTTTATTTACCTACCAGTCCTTTGGTGATATTGTTAGCTGACTGTATGACACTGAACTTGCTAGGTTTGCATCATGCTAACGACACCAGTCGCATTACTGGCTGGCTAACGTTACCATCACCTGCACAGCACAGTCAAACTTAAAACAGGCATTTTTAGTTGTTCTGTTCATTACTATTAGAAAAGATGATGCAATGGCATCACGATGTCTGCCGTTAAACTACAAACGTTAACGTACTGTCTCGCGCTCCGTTGACATGCTTGCAATGCTAACGTTAGCAGCACAAGCAGAGGGTTTCCCCCACACACACACACACACAAACACAAAAACACAGAGTATAAACGGAAGACATTTCCGCGCTGCGCCCACAGCAAAGTTATCATAATACCAAGAAACAGTTATAAAGTCCAGCTGTTACACACTCCCGAACTCACCTGTCACTCCACTGTCAGCCATGTTTACGATGCTGCTTAACTTCCTCTGCTGACTGCTGACTGCTGCTGCAGAAAACTACCACTCTGGAAAACGTATATCGCCCCCTTGTGGATTAGCAAATGCTGCTATCGCCTCTATTCGATGGGATGTGATTAAATTAGCAGTAATTAATTTAATATGATGAATTATTTTGTTATAAATGGTTGGTAGTTGTAAGCTTTTGTTCTATATTAGCCTACATCTCAGTCTGAAGTCATACTGTATATCTCAGAGAGGGTCCATTTTGAAAGTTAGCCTTCTTTATCATAACATACAAAAATGCAGTATATTACACCAAACAAATAGAACACGCAAGCTATTCTTTTTATTAACATTTTTGGTATTTGCTGACTTCTTGTGTAGGGGTTTCATGAGTTTTTCAAGGACGCACAGATGGGTGATGGAAATGGGTATCAAACCTGGGACTTTCATAGAACAGGATAGTTTCTTCAGAGACCTCCAGTCTGTCTTGTTGGCCTTGGCTACATTATCACTAAAAACACCAAACATCACTGAACATAAACAATATTATTGTTAGAAGCAGAGAGGCTGTCCGTGGTTCTGAATTCTCTGGTATAGACTCAGGGTGCACTGTCAGGCCACTGATATGCAATTTGACTCAAGAGTTTTAAACAAAGAATCAATCACACAAATAAAGAGGATGAAACATCTTTTAAATGAGATCCAAGACTTTGAGTGTTATTAATGCACATACTGTATGGTGATAATGACATTTTTGTAGTGTCTGTATTTTTTGTCCAATTTCCTGAATTACTTCCTCTATCACATTTATGTAATGAGATGCATATCTGAAAATGGCTTCATACTGCTATAGATGGCTAACCACACTGCATATTTTTTATTTGTTTGTGACAAAAAATAAACGTTCCGTTTCATATTGAGCAATTCCATTTACAGGTCACTAGATTCATGTTTTTTTTTCTGCTGCCTTTTTGAATACGCTAAAGGACATATGACAAAGACTACAGCTTCTCACAACATAATCCTACATGAATGGAAAACAGGGTTAACAAAAGTCATCATAACCTTATTATTACTTATTATTACTTATCATTATTATTATTATTTTACAGTCACCAAGTCTCATAGAGTCTCATTTCCCTTTCTGGTGGAGGTATTTTTGAATGTATTGCACATATGTACTACCAATTAAGGAGCCTTTTGTAGTGTAATGCAAAATGTTATCATCAGACTTTAACTGTACTGACTACATAGACTGTTATCAGAGTAATACTTGGGCAAAGGTTAATTATTTTCTACCACTCTATTATTTATCAAACACAACAAAAACCCTACATACACAGTTTTAAATGGTATCGTATAGGGAAATTTGACTCTATGCATATTTCATTTTAGAAGAAGACATTTTGAAGAAATTTTAATTCACCATTGTATGTTGTCAGCAATCTTTTATTTGCTTTTTCAAACATCCACTGTCATACAGGAAACAACCAACACCAAACTACCAGAGAACAAAAATAATCTATCATTAACAAACCCCCCAAAGTATGCAGCGTACACCACAACGCCACTGTGTCTTTGATTCCACGCTGACTGAATTCACGACGCAGTAGCTGGTTGAAGGGGACCAAACCTCACAGAAACACCTGACTTGGTTCCGTTTGACCAGCCACAGCAAGGCGTGTTGCTTCAGCTGCAAGAGGCGGCTGAGCGAGGGGGAGCAGGAAGGGGACATGCTGTGAGGAGGGGGGAGAGAGGGAAGGTTATAGGGGTAGAGGACATAGAAAAAGAAGGACATGAGAGAGGAGAAAGAGAGGAAATAGTAAGGGGAAATCATCTTCGAGGGGTCAGGCCATCATGTCCTCTTGAGCCTTACCTGATGAAACACAGAGAGAAAAAAAAATAATGTTATCACTGAGTCACTACAGACATATCCTGCATAGTTACAACACAGAAACGAGTGTCTCCATGTAACCATGCAGATAGTTCCTATTTAAAGGGTTTGGGAACCCTGACAGCAGGTGACATCGCCCTATTTCCTTCCAAATCCAGCCTACAGGAGCAAACCCTCACTCTCAGTGACAGCTCCACATCTCTGCCCTCCCTCCCCTCTTCCTTTTTTGAGAGCGGTTGCTATAATGGGTGACAGCTGTGGTCTGTCAATCCTCCTTGACTGTCAGCCGTTGGGGCAGGGCAGGAATTTTGTCAAGAAGTCCCTGAGTAATACTAACTGTGCATGTGCCTGAGCTGAAGGAGAGGGAACAGGCCTTTCACCTGTTGTCCTGCCACACACACACACACACACACACACACACACACACACACACACACACACACACACACACACACGCTCATTAACCCTGATATCCCCCTCCCATCTCATGAAACAGACAAAGGTACACTCAGACAATCGTGGAGAATGAAGCTACATCTTCTAAAACTGTCATTCAATTTTAAAAATAGACATTAAATCAAAAACCAAATCAGTGTGTCTCTACTTCCCAGTGAGGTTGGCGCTCAAGTCCCCTTGAAACCACACACTTCCTTACATTCCATAAGTGATGTATTAATATGGGGATATAAGGAAGCATGTCCTCACAAGGGGCAACAACTGGAGTCACCGCTCCTCGGACACAAAGCACCCTTTCATAGTCACAGTTGCAGAGTAGCAGGAACAACCGGCTTAACAATGGTTAACTGTGACAGAGCGAGGGAGGAAGGATAGGGTTAAAGAAACATGGCGGCTTCGGTCATCTGCGCCACAGACTTGTTAGATATTCAAACTTTAGTTTGACATAGTTTAAAGTTTATTGCTGTTAGAAGTATGGCTTATTTAAGGTTAATTTCATATTTTTTTCCCCTACTGTTATCTTCTAATACAAGGACTATCTGATACGAAAAGAAATATTGTTTGTACCTGACAATAAGTATTAGATTTAAGATTAATACAGCTAAATGCCAGCCCATGCAGTTTTTTGATGGGTAATGCTAATGTGATGATGCTGAACTCCCTTGTGTTTAAATAACTCTGAAAGGGCGAGGCAAATTCTGACATCCAAGAGACAAAGGTCAGAATCTCTGCTATTTCCTAAATATTATGCCATGCTAAGTCCCAACAACTGTAATAATGTAATTTCTTAAGAACAGAAATAAGAAATCAATGTTAAAAGGGCTTATATTTAAAATGCATAGAAAATGTTTTTTTACTCACCTTTATTGACTCCCGTTGCGTCTCCTATTGTGGTTTTCTTGTGGTGGGCAGCTGGAGTTGAGCTTCAGGCCACATTGGGTTCAGCCAGCCTCTCCTACACTGTCTTGCGATGACTTCCTTGATCAACCTAACCACTGTTATGTCAACCAGCTCCGAACCAAATGGCCATTAGAAAGACTAGCCCTTTTTCGTTGCTTAGACTGTGATGAGAATTTCCTGATCCCTTCCTGTGTCACACCCTCAGCTTCCCCTCACCTGACAGAGGTGTCAGGCTCTGCCATGGTGTGCTTATCTATCGTAAAACATACAGAAAACATCTAACAACTGGTTTGACCAATGCTTTTTTTTCACATGGTGCTGCAAATCAAGGAAACTAGAATGACTAAAAAGTCTGCAACGTCTGAATCTGTAAGACTTTTGACTCAACAGAAAACCATGTCAATGTACTGTCCATTTGTTGATGTCAAATATTAACCTTTTACATTAACCACCAACAAAAAAATTACAAAAACTTGTTGGTCAGAAAGCAGAGATTGAAAAGGGAACACTGTGACCAGAAACACACCGAAAAGACTAAACTCTCAGACCAACCTTATGCCTTGTCCCTGATGCTGCCCTTTCCACCCTTTAAAGCTAAAAATCATCTCAACTATCCCTCCCCAAGAACCATTCCACAACTTTATCCTGCCCCTCTGCTCTCTTCACCTCAGCTATCCTGCGATCAACCATCCTCTTCCATATCTGGCCCGGTGGATTGTGCCCACAACAGGCCTTGCAGATCGGCCTTTTCTATCCCACCAGGAGCACCCCCCTCCAAAGCGGCCTCCCACCTGTTGGTGTCCTTTAGAAGCCCGGGCCTCTCCTGCGCCTCCTGTCCAGCCCAATCAGGGCCCTGACAGGGGGGAGCCAGCCTGTGAAATCACACCTCTCAGCTGTTCGCACTGGGCTCGAGATACCCTACACCCCTGCCGTTTCTCTGTTCAGCCCCCACCCCACCCTGCCTGTATTTTACACCGAATGTCAATGGCTCCTTTTTGGAGGAAAAAAAAAGAAAAAGAGAGTAAGAGAGGGATAGAGAGAAACAAGGAAGCAACTGCACGATGGGCGTGTTTTATTGGGTTTGGGGGGTACAGGCAGAACAGAAGTTACAGCAGGCCACGAGTTACAGCTGAAACCAAGGTTGAGTTTCATCCCAGTTTGTTTTCTGCGCTTCACTCTTGTTTTGTTGTATCATTTACAGTATAGGAAAAAGTGAACGTTGACAAAGCATTCACAATTTTTACGTGATCACATGATGTCGTGCAGATGATGACCTATGTAGGGTAGCCACAAGACAAAGCAATCTGCTTAAGACTCAACCAAATGTGGTTAATGATTTGAGAAACTGTAACGAAAACCTCCATTAATGAAGCACAGCCAATGATATGTGAGAAGTGTGAATAAGTTCTACGGGTGCTCTTGTGGCACCATAAACACAAGCAATAAATTCTCCGGTGGCCACAAGGTGACCATCCTGCAGCCATGACACTTACAAAGCAACAATGAATGTAATATAAGCTGCATTTGTGGGGAGGGAAAAATCTAAGAAATTGGTAAAAATAAAAAAGAGTAAGTTGCCAATTGAAGTGCAACTAGTTCTCATCAGCCATCATGTACACATATCATTTTTTTTCATCGTACTTGCTAATTATCTTCTAGGTGATCATATAGAATCGGTAGATCCTTATATGTCTGTTTCGAAGCATCTGTGTGAGCATACAGTGATCACCAATACTGTGGAGGCAAACAGGCCGAGCTCAGGGGTTCATTTTCCTCTGCTGCAAGCACAAGCCGCTCCACTAAGGTCAACACCTGTGTTCTAAAATCAGCGCTGGGGTTGGGTGTGATAGGAACCCGGGCCTCATTCACAGAAAGCTCGAGCTCAGAGAGGGGGGCTTATATTGAAACCTAAACCTCTCGCTATTTTCGAGGCACTCGCCGTCCACAAATAGCCACCCCATCACATCTTTGTAGCTCCCGTTTTTCTCCGCCACAGGATGTTGTCTAAATTCGACAGTTGTTCAATATTTCCCATGGCTCAAAGCCAGGGTGTATCACAAATGCAACATTTCCACAAATGTTAGCTATGCGCCAAGGCCTTGCCAGATATATCTGGAGTGTTGGGAATATCAGATGACTTTTGGTGTTGAGTGGATTCTCGGTCGCTCACACCGGACACAATGGTTAAGACACAAATCATAATCCTGCTGTTCCTCTTAACAGGACAGCTGATCACTGTCACATAACTGGCCGACAAACAGGGCAGCCAAAGTCTCTCATCTAATCATCTGCTTCTCTTTCATCATGTGTCATGCAAAAGATCTCATCTTACTCTGTGATTTCTTTTCATCTGTCAACCCCTCTTCTGTTTAATTTATTTGAGTTCCAATCATCAGTCTGCTGATCAATTTATAGATCTAATGAAAAACGATCATGATCATCTAATGTGTGAATGTGATTCAACGTTAAGATTTCCCTACTTTAAAAGTTCATAGTTTATTTAAAAGAATAATTAAGCCAAAATTGGAAGAAGACAGCACAGGGGCTCAGCAGTCGTGTTGCATGTTATCGACAAATTGGGTCAGTGAGGTTATTTTTAACCCGTGTTCGCATACCGGGGCCCCCGTTTGCTAATCACTTTTTTCCCCTCTGTCATACCCATCTACCCCGTTGCCAATGTCCCACTGCTTCTGGGGAGGTCACAACACACTTTTCTTGGCAGGAGGAAATAATTTCCCTCGGGACAGCAGGTACAGTAGGAGTTAGACTGACTAACCCCAGAGCAGTTTCTTCAACAGTGGATAGCATGGATTTCTATTGGTATAAATAAACTGGCAGCTGACACCAGATCAGGTCCTGCACATGCACAGGATGGGACAACCTCGCAGATTAACCCCTGTTCTTTGGAAACTCCCAGCGGGAGGTGGAGAGTTAACAATGAATCAAAGTGAAAAATGATGTGAGACATACTGTAGATTATAATGTATTGTGTGTATTACTAAGGAACTAGAGCAAAGAGCGAAAAGATGCAGCAAGTAAGAGAGAAAAAATCCCACCATATGAGCAAGTAACAACCTAACATTTAAAACGGGTAAAGGATAACGATGCTTCAATGAGAAACCAACATTTAAAGAGTGCCATGTTGCTGACTCATTACGTCGTCTGACATTAATGCCACTCTCTGTCCTTCCCTGGGCACACCAGTTGCCAGGGCTGAGGTTGACACAGCTGTTGCAGGGAGCCTGGTCCCGTGTGGTAAAGCGATGTAGCAGAAAGGGCAAAGGTCACTGGCATTTAGGCTAAAAGAGAGAACAGGTGATGGAGAGGTGAAGGCAACTCACTCCCAGAGGGGACAGAGGCATTAAGATGGATGCTTTGAGGTTATTAGATATGTGAATGAAGGACTGTAAAATGTATTCTAATGATGATCTTATTAAGAATCTCTATTTAGCTCTATGTAACAATTTAACATAATTCGACATTGGTCATGTACAAACAAAAGGTGGTCCTCTCTTGATTACATTTAGCTTCATTCATATATATATATATATATATATATATATATATATATATATATATATATATATATATATATATATATATATATATATATACAGGAACTATTTAAAGTTGAATGAGGGGTGGGTGGGAAATAATAATAATAAATATTCATCCCGCTCCTTTTCGGACAGTTTGAAAATATTATTTGTAATACTCTATAGATATTCTTTTTTCTCTTTGGTGTGTTGCTATGCACTTATTGTGTTTTTATATTTTATTGTTATTTTTTCGAAATAAAAATAAAGAAAGAAAGATATAGATTTCTTGAAATATGGCACCCTAATTAGGCTCTGATCTGTTACTAAAGCAGCAAAAGGTGTTATGACAGGAAACACATCTCTGACTTTTCTCACCAACCAAACAATTAGGACATAAAAGGGTTCTGGGTGTTGCCCTGGGGCCTGTGTCC